>NC_056726.1:566763113-566890613 GCF_019279795.1 Protopterus annectens | reverse complement strand
GCATATATATTTTAAGGTCACATGAAGTATGTGAAATTACAAACATCTGCATCGTAACAGCCAAATGCTTCTTTCTTACCAAATCCACCCTAGGACAAGATTCTCAAAAGCAGTGTAGCTGAAAGCAACAGCACATCATGTGATATTTAGAGCTAGCAAAATGCCTGCATGCAGTAACAACCAAACAAGTTTACATAATACTGCAAATGGTATGCAAATTAATCATTTGTTTTGAAGACTGCTGTAACATGGTCTGGAGAAAGATGCTGTAACAGTCAGCTCAGCACATCAGGACCTAGTCATGGTCCTACATCACTTCACTTTGTGCTTTCATCTCTTCATCTGATGAACTATACAGTTATAAATCATCCACAAAAAGAAGATGTGAAGTTTTTATGCTTTGTTGTTTTGTCAGAGTCACCCTGGAATATCCCCTTTTGAATTTTTATTCCTGGTATAGTAATTTGTCCTGTATCATGTCTTAGCTGCATAGTGGTTTGCTCCTGTTTCATGGTCACTGTAATGTAACTGATCAGTGTAGGGTGTATCTTATACATCTGTAAGCATTACTTTATACATGAATGTGTGATACTGTCAAATGCTTTTTTGCAATCTATCTATGCCAAACTTAGATTCTTCCCCTTTTTACAACTCCATTATGACTTTATTTCACAACCAAGGATCGTCTGTTCCATATGACTTTATTTTGTTATCCTTTTGTTCTGTTGCCATGATTGTATTTTCTTCTAAATGACTATGAACTTTGTCAGCATCAGTTGCAGTACATAGTTTATACATCATCAGAAGGCAAATTGCTAGTCTATAGTTTTTAGGATAGCTTGCAAGTTCAATCTTAAGAAGGAGTATTGTTTTTCCTGTTGTTAACCAGGTTGGTGTCTTTTCAGGGTACATATATAAGTAGTTCTTATTCAAGCTTAAATCTTCCTGCAAAGATGTTTATACTTTTAGCCAGAAATTAGGTACTGCATCTGGGCCTGGGCTTTTCCATTTAGGGGCTTTCTTAATTTTTTTTGTTCAATGTATCTGGCCGTTACTTCATCCCATTTCATATCCATTACATTTGAACTTCTTATTGTTTCTATTACTTCTATTTATTCACATCTTTGTTATGTTCCACATGGCTTCATAGCTATTTCTCAAAAATGTGTCTATTTCTTCTGTTTTTGGTGGTGTTTCTATTCCTTTTGCTTTGTTTCCCAATACTCTTTAAGATTTTTAGGACATCAATAAATTGCTTATTTTGTACTTTTCCTTTATATTTATATGCACATCTTCCAAGTTTTTCTGCCTGTGCTGATATATTTAGTTTATTGTTTGCAACAATGTGCGATAGAGTCTGGTCTGTTTTAATACTGCATCCCTTTCATCATTTCTATCTTTCTGAGTACTTTTGTTGATATGTTCCCTCTTCTATACTCTTCTAACCTTGATACTTCTTGTCTTAATTGCTCTATAGTTTTCTCAGTTTGGTGCTTCCATGATGGTATTCGATTTCTCCCCTTCCTTTCCCTTATTGCCCTGTATTTCTGTGGTAAGTCCTTATCTGTTATTAACTGAGCCACACAGTAATATATCCAATTATGTTATTCATTTAACTGCACAGTAATACATCATATTTTCTTCTGTAATATCACATGGATTTCTGTTAATAGTCTTGATAACTGTGTTCATTTTTTTATCAGACTTCTAACAGTTTTGGTCCTTTTGACTTTCTGTAATCAATGTTTTCATTGATCTTAATAATGTCTATCCATCTCTGTTAGATCAATCAACTCTCCTCTTAGATCAGCTTCCTCTAAACTGAGGATACATTCTTTGTCCTTTGTTTCCTGCAGGCATTCTACAGAAAGTTCCAGGATGTCTTCCTGTGACATATTCTCTTCAGCTACATCCTGCGTCATCCATTACTCTTTTATATGGGAACTCACTGGCCTATCACTGCACAACATTGACCATGTCAGAGTTGCTACTGTTCCTGCTCCTCCCCTTGCTGTGCAACTCCACCTGAACATTTCTACTGGGTTCTTGCTAAAGGCTCTCGAGTATTTTCATGTAGCATTGTGGCAAGTGATCAAATACTTCCTGTTCCACCTGTTTCTCCTTAATTTGGGGGCTCATTCTTCTGTCATGCTGTGATGTTACCAAAATTGTATATGCTATACTAAATCTTTCACTTCGCAGGTAATCTATAACTTCAGTTTTGATTTCTTTAACTTCTCCATTACTAATACTCTTTTCTACTTCCTTCTTTGTTTTCTGATTTTTTGTATTGTGAAATTTTCCATGTCCAGATGCCTTTGCCTATATATCTCTTCAATTATATTCCGTATTATGCCGCGGTGGTGCAGCAGATGCGTTGCTGCCTCACAGCAAGAGGTTCTCCCGTTCGATTCTTGGCTGGAGTGTGGGGTGTGCCTTCTGTGTGGAGTCTGCATGTCCTCCCCACAGTTGTGTGGCATTCGAAAGACATGCGTAAATGGAAGTGCCTTCGTTAAGGTTGGATGTCGAGCTGGCACCTCGGTGTTCATGAAAATCTACTGCCAATCATTAGCAGACCGGAGTTCCGTTGTGGCAACCCCTAATGGGAAAAAGCCAAAAGACAAACAACTGCCTTTTCAGTATTGGTTAGTTTTGCTTCTTTCTCCTTTGCATAAATATTGCACCATAGTAAAACTGTTTCCCTTCCTATGTCCATATCTCTTCATCAGATGTTTCCCGCTTCACCTGTTTCTCCTTATTCGGGGGACTCATTGTTCCATCCTGCTGTGACACAACTTGTATTAGACTTTCTACATGAACTCCTTCATTTTGCAGGGATTCATAACTTCAGCTTCTATTTGATTAACTTCTATTTTACTAATCTTCTGTTATACTTTTCCCCACTTTGTGATCATATATTTTGTATTGTGAAATTTTCCATCTTTGGAGCTGCTTTTTTGTACTGATTAGTTTGGCTTCCTCTTTTGCATAAATATCATACCATATCAGATTTGTTTTGATTTTTCATGTCCATATTTCTTTTTTATACCTTTCAAAAATCTCTAGGTTGTGTTCTTTATATTTTCACACTTCCTCAGTCACTTCTTTTTCCAAACGGTCCAAGGGCTCTTGGTCTATATAATGTTTTTCATGGATCTGTTATATTAACGAACACTGTAATGGCCCTGACAGGGACATGGCACACTGTCTTGTGGTGAGAGTGGTACATACAATTAGAGTACAGAGAGGTGCAGGAAATATTGCAATGTAGAGGGGAGGGGATATATCTAAACAGTAAAGCTATGGGAGTAAACACAGCAGTTACTGTTCCCTAGGGGAAAAGATTGTGCTGTGAGCACTGCAGTGTGTGTTGACCAAAATGTCGACACATAACACATCTTGCACAGTGTTGCTGCAGTTATAACTTTCCATTGTATGAGGCAACGTCTGCCACAGGATGGCAGGGGTAGTGAGGGAGTGCATATCATTCAATGTGTGTTCCCAAAGGTGTACTGGCACTGTCATGGCACCAAAACAACAACAGTTCATTGAAAATCGTATAACATAACAGAAAGATGCTTTGCTGGTGGCCCTACAGACATGTGGTAGACATATTCAAGGCACTAATAAGTCAAATAAGGTCATCAGGGAAGAGGTGAGGCAGGAAATGGTAGAGCAGACAAAGGTGAAAAAAATTGCACTGTGCTGCAGGGGAGTTTGAGGACAATTTGCATGATACCAAGTGCAAGGAATAAGGCAGAAAATATAGCTGATGCCAAGTCTGTCCCCAGACTATACAGTCCATTCATTGAGACAAAGCAAATCCTAGTAGCAATAAGCACCAACACCAACAAGTCACTGATTCTGGAAGGCTGTCTACATGTAGGAGCTAGACTGGTCTAGCATGACTGAGTTTCTGCTGGTGATTGTCCCGGTCACTACTGGGCAATGCCATTCATATAGATCATTGGTCAGTTATTCATTTGGTGTGCACAGACTTCACCATGTGCTTTAATGTTAGCCAGGAACATCAGGGCTTCAACCCATAACATAGGTAACTTGCTTGATACTGTAGCTATAGCATGGTTATTCATTCCAGACTGGAAAAAAAGGATTGATAATATATAACAACACTGCATGCAGATTTCCCATGCTGTTAAAACAGTATTATGCAATGGTAATGAAAAGCAGAAAACTTAAACATTCACAGATAGCTTAAAAATATCTTCAAAGAATAGTTTATGTTCCCGCTCTGCTAACATACGATGATTAGACCACTGCTGGAATGTTCCACTATACATATATAAAACAAAGCAGTTTCCTTTTAACTTCATAGCCATACATCGTGTGTGCTTGATTTTCATCATTCAGATGTAGATTCACAGTTCTTCTAATTAATGCAGAATTAGTTTATCTATAAAAAATGTTCCTACACCTAGTATAACAGTTTGTGTCTCTTGTTGTTTGACTATAAAAGTGTCTCAAAATTCACATTATTTCAATTTCTTAAAATTTTGCAACACATTCAACAACTGCATTCAGTTTCAAAAGCAACATGAAAGGAATGCTAAGGGAAAAAATGTGCCAAAAGTTTGTATCTTAGGTTTGCTCTCAAAGAAGTAACAGCTTCTCTCCAGAAACTGTACTTATCTCTTGACAGGAAGCACACCACCTGACCCTCAAAGTTTGGTACAAATCTTTTGGATTCAACCTGCTGAACTTGCATGCTTCTCCTAGACTCGAACCCCTACCCCTCCAAGTGTATCTTGCCAGCTGTTGCTCTCTCCACTGACACCTGAAATACGCTGTTGTTGCTTCCCTCTGCAGTTGCTGCTTCATTTCACACTGGTTTGTAACAATATGTGTAGAGTTTTGTTATACAGGATACAGCTCACAGGATCACCATGTCATATCACTAGAGATGTAGTGACATTATTGCTCATTCCAGTACCAATTTTCTCCAAAATCACCTCTCAGGCTACATCATCATCATCATTATCAATTGCCTGGTCATTTAAAACACAAGCCAACACCCTTAGTATTTGTGTAGACTATCTGTCAGCCTGGAAATTAGCCACCAACTCCTTGAAAGATCCCACCAAGTATATGGCATAGGTAAATTCTAATATGCAGTATCCCACATCTCTTTCTCTTCCATCCCAAGGATGCCTTAAACTACTGTAGCACCTCTGTGTTCTTCATGGGAAAAGGCCTCTACCTGTAGATGTCAGGTAGCATTCCCAGTGTCCAGTATGACTGATGGGTCATCTTCTTTTCATTTACTCATATGCTCTATCACTTCAACATATTTTATATCAAGGACTGCACTTCCTCCTCTTCTTGGTTTTCTCCAGCCAGCCCTTCTATAAATGATGTGTCCAAATATACTTGTATCTTGTTTTTATTTCTTTGTATACCATATGCTTCTTCTGCTTCCAGAATATCAAAAAGCTATCCTTCTATAAAGGCCCCAAATCAGAGGAGTGTGGGCATTGGTGTTTATTACTGTCCATTTATTTTTTTCAGCTAGTAGTTTGACCTCCAGCGTTCATGGGGCCTAGCAATTTCTAAAGTTTCTTGAAGTTAATTTGATTTTCTATGTAAAAAAAAATAATAATTTCCTTTTGTCAATTCTTTGCATGGAAAAAAATGTCAATTAAGACTTGGTAAAATTATGAGAACTGAGAGAAAACTTAACTCAGTCATTGCAACTGCCTTATTCATACATTTGTAGTTATTTACTTAGCTAAGAACCACTAGGGCCTTTATAAACCTAGTCATGCCACCCAAAATGCATCCCACATGTTCTTGTGCCTTACAGATTATTCTACAGGGTATATGTTAGGGCATGATTTAATGGTTTTCCTCTGTCCTTCAGAGACATAGGTGTCAGACCTGGGGTAAATTTTCAATTTCCCACTGTTCCAGGTTATGCTTGAATACAGATAGTGCAGGGCTCTGCTTCACATGGATGGGAAGTCTACTCCAGGGAATGGGAATTCTCTGAGATACTTACCTGTCTCTTCTTCATGTCCTGCTTATGCATAATCAAAGTTTAGGTCCTTAGGTCTCACAGTTCTGATGTAATTCATCCTGCAGATGTGCCAAAGGTCCATCAGAGCAGGATCCATGGAAGTCTTTTATGTTAGGCATAGCAGTCTGTAGGAAACGGAGTATGGCAATCTGTATAGGATATTGTGTTTATGCCCTATATTCTTTTAATAAGGAACCTCTGTGGATTTTCCAGTTGTTGCAACTGCCTGGTCAGGTGCATACTAAAGGGAGCATTGTACTCAATGATGGGTCTGATGAGTGCCAAATACAGTGGCATGATGACCTCCCTGGGCCTAGATGCCATGCCCTTACTTATAAGTTGCGGAGCATAGAATGCATTTCTTGCTATCTTAGACACATGTTGGTCGAAGGCCAGGTTACTCTGTACATGCATTCCCAAATCCCTGACTACTGGGTTACTTTAAAGGGTGTTTCATCAATGAGATAGTTTACCAGAGTGGTTGGCTTCCCGAAGAGTGCTATTATGCATTTCCTGGCAATGAGTTTTAAGCCATGGCTTTGGTGCCAGTCATTTGTTTGCATTAGACCTTACTGTAGGATGGTGTATCTTATGGAAATTCTATGACTGCTCCTAGTTTGCAATCGTCGGTGAACTTGGTCTGCAAGTGGCCCTTGATGTTCTTCTGAGAAGCAGATGCTAAACAGGAGCAAACACATCACACAGCCCTGAGGGACTCCTCTAGTGACTGGCCTCTTTGCATAAGTGGTCTTTCCTAACTTCCTGGGTCCTATCTGTGAGCCATCTGTCTATCCAGCATGTCACATAGGGGTTTATTCTGTGAGTTTGATTACAAGGCCCAAGTGGGGTATTGTATTAAATGCCTTAGCCAGGTCAGGGTAAGCAATATGCACCATTCTGCCCTTGTTCATTGTTTTGGTGACCTTTACAAATAAGTCCACCAGGTTTAGTAGACCTGACCTACCTTTGATAAAACCAAAATGGGTGGGGTCCAGTGTCTGGAAGCTTCGTATGTCATTGTTAATCATGTCCATGATAATTCTTTCCATGGCTTTGCATATGAGGCTAGTCAGACTAATGAGTCTGTAGTTCCTGGGATCTGTTGATGTCTGTCCTTGTAAAGAGGGATGACCATTGTAGTCCTCCATTTGTGTGTCTCAAAGCTTCTTCAGAAACTATAGTTGAATAGTGACTCCTGTGCCCAATGAGTTATATTTCAGCTTATTTAGGAGGCATGCTGGGATATTATTGGGGCCCATTGATGGCGTGTTCCAGGCCTTGAAGATTGCAGGAAGGACCTGCTCTCTATGGATAGTTGGAGGGTTGTGTTAGATGGTAATTCCTGGGAAGTGGCTGGAGGTAAGTGGGGATGAAGTTGGATCTGAATTTGTCAGCCATTAAATTTGAAGTATCTCCCAGCTCCATGAACATGCCTACATTTTCAACCAGTTCATCACAAAGTTATGTGTTGCCTTTGAGGTTTCTGACATAACTAAAGAAATCCTTATGATTGTCCTTGGGCTGGGAAGCTACTTTTGCCTCAAAATTAACTTTCTTAAACTTAATTGGCACTTTTGGTTGTCTATTTAGTTTCACGAGAGAAGTTGTTATCATTTTGGTTGTTACTTTTAGTAATTTTAGGTACGCCTTTTTTTTTCTTTTATTGTACAACCTCTTTAATTTTGGAATCCACCAAGTTGTTTTGTTTTCAAAGTTTGCTTTGGGCTTTTTTCTAGCAGATACAGCAGCTTCTATGCTACCATTGACATGGTTGTACAAAATTTCTGTGAGCAAGTCCACATAGACTGCTGTATTATCTGGGTTTGGAAGGGATTGGAATTTTGAGTGGATGGTGGTTAGTAAAAGGTAGTTTGCCTTGGAATATTTTCTAACCATTACAGAGTTTACTGGGGTTGCAGAACTGATTTTTTATTTCAGAAGAGACGACTTTGTGAGCTGAACATACAAGAGAGGACATGACAATATAGCTGATCTAGAGTGTTTGTGTTTACAAAGATCAGGAATCTCTGTGCCTGCAAATGTGGAGTCGTATGGGATTCCCAGTCTATAGAGGGGTAATTAAAGTCCCCCATGAATGTGGTGTTTGTTTAAATGGTGAGTGTCTCCAACAAGTTTAAGTATGAACTCTAGCTTTCCTAGGACATAGAGGGTGACCTATAGCTTTCTAGGATGTGGTATGGGACTTTGCCTATGGTAATCTATAAGTGGAGAAACTATTTATTTATTTTACATTTGTTGACCGGGATAGTCCGACTGGATGCATGTCCATTTTCAGTGGAGGCCGGGGAAAAGCTCAGGTAAGCAGATACAGCATTACATAATACCAGCATTACATATTACAAACAGACTATTTACAGAGATTACATAAGTAAGCAAGTTAAACAAGTTCCACAGGTTACAGCTAATCCTGAGCACAAGTCAGGATTAAATTAAATTACACAGTAAACTGGTTAACAGATTTTTACACATTCTAGAGAGAGTTAGCCAGGCTTGATACATTGACATAGCCATTTAAGTGACAAATGCTGTTTGAGTCTAGTTTTAAATTGACCTAAGGTGGAAAGTAAGGTAATATCAGCTGGAAGAGTTCCAGGATCTACTTACAGAGTTTGCAAAGAGAATCACCGGCTATGTTATTAATTTTGCTAGTCTGAATTAGTAGTTTGTTAGAGGATTGAAGCGGTCTAGGATTTTTATAGGGGGTGATAATATTTTTAAGTGCAGGAGTATTGTCCGGATTATAGAGGATTTTATAGGCCATAATCAGTTGGTTATACTGGATTAGGCTGGGTAGTTCAAGCCAACCAAGCTGATTTAGATTGATGCAATGATGTGTCCTAAAAGGCAGCCCAGTGGCAAACCTGGCAATGTGGTTGTAGCAAATTGAGAGTTTGTTAAGGACAGTCTTGTTCAAATTCGAGAGTAGAGGGGATGCATATAGAAGAGTTGAAAAAAGGTGAGAGCGAGCTATGGCAATTTTAGCTGGAGGGGTTAGGAAGGCTTTTATTCTGTAAAGTGGCCCTAGTTTTTTATTGATGGTTTTGATAGTTTGGTTAACATGTAGGTCAAATTTGAGATTATTATCTATGATGACACCTAATAGTTTTGTAGATGGGTCAGGGGAGATTATTGTGCCATCATTTGATTTTGCGGTAGACCTATGTGTTGGTGAAAATAACAGCATTTTAGTTTTTTTGGGATTTGGGATCAGACGATGTTCAGAAAGCCAGTTTTCTATTGTATTAAAGGTGGTCTGGGTAGCTGACTATAACTCTACTGGAGATGTGGCTGAGCAAGTCAGAGTAGAGTCATCAGCATATTGGATAAAGCTGACTTTTGGGATGACAGTATAAAGGTCGTTAATGAAGATGGAGAACAGCAAGGGCCCTAGTATAGAGCCTTGTGGTACTCCGAGGGTGTTAGGTAGAAGGTTAGAGAGTTTGTTCTGCCAGAGGACAGCCTGCTGTCGACCATTCAGGTAGGATTGAAACCATTGGAGGGCTCCAGTATCTAGAGAGAATGTTTGCAGGGTGTGGATTAAAAGTTGGTGATCAACCATATCGAATGCTTTGGAAAGATCCAAAAAGAGGGCTGAGGATATATAATTATTGTTAGATTATGGTTTATGGTGTTAGTAAAGGCTAGGAGGGCTGAAGTAGTGCTGTGATGAGGGCGGAAGCAATGCTGAGTGTCTGCCATAAGATTTTGGATTAGGTGGTGCATGAGTTGTCTATGAATATATTTTTCCATAATCTTTGCAAGTGGAGAGTATAGTTATTGGCCTATAATTGGAGAATTCAGTAGAGCTGCCTCCTTTGTGAAGTGGGATTACATAGGATATTTTCCAGATGGTGGGAATTTTAGCTTCTACTATGGTTCGATTGATTAGTATTGAGGCGGGTAAGCAATAGCATCAGCTGATATTTTCAGGGAGTTGATCAGCAGAAAGTGTAGTGGGTTTTAATTTTTGATCAGGATAAGTGAAGTGGCGACTGGTTGGAAGCTGAGCAAGTAGGTTTCTAGGGTGCTACTTTCAGGACCAGGGAGCTAGGATGTAGTTGGCTAGCTAGGGCTTGAATTGTCTCAGTAAAGAATTGGTTAAAACTATCAGAAACATCTTCAGGGGTTTTATCAATAGTAGTAGCAGGGACTGGGGTTGAAGTTTGTCCAGGATGTAGTAGATTATTTAAACCTGCCCAAAACTTCTGAGGGTTATTTTGATTTACTGTCTGTAAATTACAGTAGTATTGTTTTTTGTCTTGTAATATTGATTTTTTGGTTTTGTTCCTGGATTGCCTGTATTTAATGTGATCTTGAGGGTCTTTAGAAGAACGCCATAAAGCCCATGCTTTGTTTCTAAGGGTAATTTTGAGTTTAGACTCTATAGAAAGCCATGGTGCAGTTTTTGCCTTGGTTCTCTTTGAACGAACAGGTGCATGCAAATCAAGGATCTCAAGGAATTTGTTGTTAAAGTATGCTACTGCTTCCTCTAAGGGGAGGTGTTTTAGAATAGACCAATTACATGAGTTTAGATCTTGTTAGAATTTGGCAGGGTCAACGTTTTTATTGTTTCTAACCTTTCTGAGTAAGGGTTGTTGGGAATTAATGGTTTTGTGCTTAATTACATATGTGAGAAGGTGATCGCTTAGGCCATTAAGGAGGGTACCAGAGGTGTACAGTTGGGGGTGACTGTTTATGAGTACCCAGTCAAGTATACTTTCTTTTTGGTTGGGTTTACCTATCCTGGTAGGGGTGGATATGATTTGTGTAAATGCATGCAGGTTAATATGGGTGGTTGGGGATTCTAAGGAACAGGTGCCCCAGTCTATGTTAAAGTCTCCAAGTAGTAGGGTTTCTTGGGGGTAGTGACATGATAACCAGTGCAGGATATCTTCAAATGTAGATATATTGTTACCTGGGGGAATGTACATACAGGTGATATTAATGCATTTATTTTTATTAAGTTGCAATTTGGTGGCAAGAATCTCAGAGTTATTAATCTGAGGAGGTTGTATTACATCTATGGTGACATTCAACTCAGATTTATAGAGTACAGCTACCCCACCCCCTTCCTCAAAGCACGATCCAGCCTGTGTATGTTGTACCCAGGTGGTAACACTTCATTGTCTTTAGTGTTAGGTTTTAACCAGGTTTCAGATAAACAGAGAATCTCAGTGGACATCCAGAAGTGCATGCAATTCATGTACCTTGTTATTAATGCTTCTAATATTGAGATGACAGACTAGGAGAGAGTTAGTTGGCCTATTAATTGTAGGTTTGTAGCTTAGATTACAAGTAGAGGGGGTATGTGTATCTGAAGTGAGTGGGCCAGGGTTGGGGTGAATATCACCACCAAGTATTAGGTTGAGTCTATACTTGGTGATGAACTTCAGGAATTTGTTTATTAGTTTGTGGTAGTGTTTGGATCTAGAGCTAATGTGCCTGGGGTTGAGATGTTGATAGACTGAACAAGATGTTGGATAGGATCTGGTACTGTAAGTATGGTTGAAGGTGGAAGGATTTACAGCTGGGGTGATAGTATGGCCTTTTGGCCATATTGTCCTATTTAACCAACCTAGAGGTATGCTTATTATTGATGTAGATCACGATACCTCCATGTTTAGTCCTTGTCTATGCAGTTGCTGATCTAAATATGTGGAAGGCACTCTAGTTTTGCACTGCTAAGGTACTCTCTGTTGCTTTAGACCATGTCTTGGTAACTACACAGATGTCTGCATTCTCCGTAGTGAGAAGAGCTTGGAGGGAGTTGAGCTTCTTGTTTAAACTCCTCGCATTGAGCAGTAGCACCTTTAGTGCCCATGGGTTGATTTTGCTATGTTGGAAAGTTTGTCAGTTTTGTATTGCCTAAAAAAGGCTCTGTGAGGGATGGCAGTGTTTTAGGCAATATTTGAAAGCCTATCAAGGATAGGTTCAGACCATCTTTGGTGAGGAAATGTGGGTTGTTAACCATATCTTCCCATGCTGACAAATATTTTATCTCCTTTAAATAATGCCAAAAAAATAAAGTCAATCATCTTTTGTTTGCATTGTGGTATAATCCTTGGTGAAAGAATAATGCTACTTAATGCTTGGCACATACCAGCCTGTGACACATAGTCTGAAAGCTCCCTAATGTCTCTGTTTCTATAGTCTAGGGAGATATGTCTCAGGTCATTTACACATACATGGACTATGACTGAGTCATACTGGTACCTGTGGTGCATTGACTAGAGGGCGTCTGTAAATTGTCAGATCCTGGCTCCTGATAAGTGACTGACTGTTTCTTTTCTCTTTGTCCAGCCTGGTGATTGGGGCAGCAGTATGTCACACAATGGAGTCCCTATGACTAGTGTCCTGGAAGTGTGTTGATTTGCCTTATGTGATTTTTAGTTGAGGCTCCACTGGGTATGACTGTATGTGTAGTGTTTAGTGTTGTTTTGGCTGAGTGTTTTAAATTGTAGACAATAATTTTTGCAGATGGAGTGTATGGGGGTGTTTGGAGTTTGGACAGATTGCATTTAAGTGTCTCAGCATGTCAGTCTACATGTGTGCTGGTTGTAGTGCATGTGTTTCTGACAACCTGATTTTTATTCCGTGTGCATAGACTGAAATATCTGAAACATCACATGAGAAGGCAGCGTCTAAGGTTCTAATGTAATATTACACTGCACAACAGAAACCACCATAAATCAGTGATGCTCAGTAGAATTCAGGAATGTCAGCAAGAATTGTAACCATTCAGCAAAAATGATCTGCTGTACATAGAGTGGTGCTATATAGCCAGACTAATATATTTTCTAGAACTTTGCTGGTAATACATCCATGCAGGCAATGTTCTTCATATGGATCACTGCTTCAGTAGCCTAAGCCATATATGGCTTATATCCTGCCAGGGATATAACAGCCAATTGGCTTACAAAGCTTCAGGGCACCTCTCATGCAACAAAACAGCTCAAGCTCTTTTGACTAAAAGTCAGGTTTGGGTGCCATGCCCTTCAGAGCTTTACTGTCATTGAAGAGAGTGCTCTTATCTAACACTGTTCAATTGCTGGGTCAATAGGTTTCCTTCTATGAAAAAATTTCACTTTATTTTTTGTTACAAAAATATTATTTTTTCTGTAAACTAATATTTTAAAGCTGGGAAATAGTGTTTTTAATTACTGCAATATGCCTTGTAATTGCTTTTAAATGCCGACATCATGTTTTTTACTTTTGTGGTTGAAAATTGTTAAAAAAATTATTTTAAACTACATTTTCTCAGAGGAACATTTGTTTAATTTACTTTTGGATGCTGGAGTAAGGGCTTAAATTGCTTTATACTGTGCTTTTACAGGGAAAAAAAAATACTTTTTTACTATTTAACTGTTTTACTAATTACTACTGACAGGCTTCCCTGGAAATCAGGCATCTTTTTCGGCTCAACCGTGGAAAATCTTACTATGTCCTCAGGGGACTATGTTTAACCGTCAAATAATATTTCAATCGAATGGCTAAACACTGAACCCTAGTCATTGAATATTCATTCAGTGAACATTCATTTTTTCACCAGGGAAAGTAACTAGTCAGCCAACACTTCCGCATCTCACAAAACACAGTATTTCAAACCTACCCATTTGAGGAGCTTTGTCCCCCACACACCCCCAACTATATATATCAATTCCGAGACTGCACTAAAGTGGGGAAAAAGGCAGATGGGGAAGTATTGGCCAACTAGTTACTTTCCAGTTCACTGAAATGAACATTCAAGAATGAACTTTCGATGGTTAGGGTTAGATGTTTAGCCATTTGATGAAAATGTTATTCAACGGTTAAACATACACCCATTCATCAGTTCTTCCTTCTTCCAGCCTAAAAGAAGAAAATTATTATACAGCCTTTGCCACCACAGTAGTTTGATAAAGTGCCTCATTCGCAGGTGGGTGACTCTTCTGGGGCAAAAAATGGATCCTCATCCTTTACCCTGACTCTCACTGGTGTTGCTCCTATAGCCACTATGGACCAGGGGTTAGACTACACTATTGTGATGCGCTACATAAACAAGATAGGATGAGTCACAGAGTCATTTTTTCCTCATTCCTGGGAGAAGAGGCAGAGAATGCCATTCTGGTAAAGTCAGAAAGTATGTGCATCCCTATGGATTTTTTCCTGGCAAAAGTTTCTATTTCTTTAGAAATTCATAGGTTCATAGGTAGGTACTAGGCTATCGGCCCTAGGGCCTATACAAGCTGAGCCAAAAAGGTACCCTGGCTTTTGCTACCCAAGAAAATTATTTTCCTGTGCCATTGTCGAGCAGAGCCACAGAAGTGATCCCCGGGGTGAATTTCCTATTTCCCATCCAATCATTAAGGTTTTTCTTGAAGAGTGCTAATGAGGAGCTTTGTTTGATATAGTTAAGTAGTTTATTCCAGAGTATGGGAAGTCTTTGGGACAGCAATCTATCCCTCCGGCATGTTCTGTTTATTGTGGTGACAAGGTTTAGGTCTCTAGAGTGTGTAGCTCGGAGGGATTGGGATTTCTTTAAGTGGAGCATGTCCAACAACTCTGGGTTTGACATACCTTTGTATGTTAGGCAGAGATCACCTCTGAGTAGGCGATATGCGACGGAGTAAAGCTGGACTTTTTTGAGATGGTCCATGTAGGGCATCTGTTTGAGGCCGATAATCCTCTTTGTGAGGTATTTCTGCGGCCTTTCCAGTTGTTGTAGATGTCTTGTGAGGTAAATACCAAAAGGGGCGTTGTACTCTATAATGGGTCTGAGTGATGAGTAGAGGGGAACAATGACCTCTTTTTTTCTGGATGAGAAACCTTTTGTGATGAGGTGTGCCACATAGAAGGATTTCCTGACTACTGTGGCAATGTGATTATCAAAGGAAAGACTAATATCCACCTGTGTCCCAAGGTATCTTATCACACTTTCGGTGTTAAGCATGCTACCGCCTATGTTGTAGTTCATGGGTACAGAGTTTTTACCAAAGGGGATGACAATGCACTTTTTGGCATTGAGCTTGAGGTCATGGCTTTGACACCAGGCATCTGTCTCTGTGAGACCCTTTTGTAGGATGTCCACATCGTTAGGAGTTTCGATTATGGCTCCTAGTTTTCAGTCATCTGCGAACTTCGTTAGCCAAAGACCTTCTGTGTTAGCCTGTACTTCAGAGAAGTAGATACCAAACAGGAGAGGACCCAGGACTGAACCCTGTGGTACTCCACTTGTCACTGGTCTGAAGTCAGATTTGGAGTCTGCTACTTTCACAGTGTGAGTAAAAAGAAGCAAAAAACTTAGGCAGATGTCTTTTCCTGCCTCAGTTACTCTGGATGGGAATGATTTATTGGGCTTAGGGTTCAGTTCATAGTTCCATAGGTGTTTACTAGGCTAATTACCACATGGGTCTTTTTAAGCCTAGCCATGTATTCCAAATCTCTTACAAGTTCTGGTACCCTTGATAAGTGTAAACTGGGGCTTTGGAATTGAAACATTTAAAAGCAGGGTCCTGGGAGATGAACCATCTACAGCCTGCCTGTGCCCATTAGAGACATAGGTGTCAAACAAGTGATTAATTTCCTTTTCCCCATCCAATTGTTCAAGTTATACTTAAATTGGGTTAGAGAAGAACTATGCATCTTATGGATGTGGAGTCTGTTTCAGAGGAGGGGTAGTCTCTAGGATACACACCTGTCTCTCCAGCAGGTCCTATTTATATTGCCTATTTATATTACAGGCAAGGCTTAAGTCTTTAGAATGGGTAATTCTGGTGTTTTTTATTTTGTGGATATGCAGGAGGTCCATCAAGGTGAGGTCTGACAATGCCTTGTATGCCAAGCATAGAGCTCCCCTCAACAGTCTGTAGGAGGCAAAATACAAGGATGGGACCTTGAGGTGATCTGCATAGGACATGTTGCTTATGCCCTGTATTCTTTTTGTGAGGAACGTCTGTGGACATTAAAACTGTTGGATATGCCTGGTTAGGTACATACCAAAGGGGGCATTGTACTCAATGGTAGGTCTGATAAATGCTGACTACAGTGGAACAATAATTTCCTTGGACCTAGATGCCATACCTTTATTTATAAATTGCACAACATAGAATGACTTCTAGACTACTGATGACATGTGATGGTAAAAGGCTAGTGTACTGTTAAAGTCTAAATTCAGTTATCTTCTGTTCATATATAGGCATCATACTCGGAGAACGTAAATTGCTGCTCATTGCTAGTTTCATGCCAGCCTGAGACACATATTCTGAGAGAGCCATGATGTTTCTCTTCATATTGTCTAGGGAGGTACGTCTCAGGTTATTTACACCCACATGGACTATGACTGAGTCATACTGGTACTTGTGGGCCATGACCTCAGTGCATGCATAATGTGGCAGATACTGGCACCTGATAAGCAACTGACCGTGACTTTCTCCTTACTCAGGCTGGTGAGAGGGACATAAGTGTGTCTTACAATGGAACTTCCAATGACTAAAATGTTGAATTGTGTGATGGCTTGCCTTATGGGCTTAGAAGTAGAGGCTCCATGAGATGTGGCTGTATGTGTTGAAGTGGGTGTTGTTTTCAATGAGTGCATGTAGAGCTGCTGAAGGTATTTGTTATGTGTACATCATCTAGGAGGTCTTTGGGGTTTAGGAAGGTTACATTTAAGTGCCTAAGCAATTGCCAGTCCATGTGTCTACTTTGAACTGTGTGTGGTGGGTGCAGCATGTGCTGACAATGTGATTGACATTAGGAGTGCTTTTATGTGAAAGCTTTGCCTCTAGTGACACTGTATAAATACATTTCTCACTTCCAATATCAGTTTGTTTGGGAATTAACTGGTTGTCAGTAAATATGAGGCAATTTCTGCATTGTCTCAAGATGCTGAAACCACCAAACTGGTAAAGGAGATAGTGGTGAAGTTCATATCCATGGCAACAGACCCTTTTTTCCTGATTAGACAACTGGAATGAGAGCATAAAGTAATGCCAGGAGTATCTGGTTTGCACTTCTGTGGGCAGTGCTTGTCACTGCAAACTAGTGGCCATGTGTGCAACTAGATATTGGTGAAATTTCAAGGATGTTTTTACAGGAAAGATGTCAACTTAAGGTGTCTGAGTCTATACAGGGCACTACCAAACACTTGAGGGGGAAAATAATAAGTAGACCCAGATAATTTATGGATGAAGTATTTAGGGAAATATTCTGAAATTAAGTTAGATGGCAACAAATCAAGCAGTACTTACTGAAAAGAAAGAATTAACTTTGTCAAGAATGATAAAAACGGGATTCACTTGAATGTTTTGCCTTACAGGCTTAGAAATAAAGGCTCCATTAAATGTGGGTGCATGTGTTGTGGCTGCTGTTTTGAAAGAACTTTACCCTGCTGGGATACAATGCTCCTATACATCTTCTCTCACCAGAAGCAAAACAGTAGCACCAATCCCAAGATGAGAATCAGGCCACAGGCTCTTTGGTGCTCAACAGTCTTGTCCCAGATGATGCAAGGGTCTAAAGATGTTATAGCCTGTTCCTGTTAATTGTCTTGAATAGCAGCTCCACCAGTCAGAAAGGTCAAACACAGACACTCACTCCCCAACTAGAAACAGTCAGGAATCAATGCACTCTGCTCCTTCTCTCACCAGGAGCAAAAAATAAGCACAAATTCCAAGCTGGCACCAATAAACAGTTATCATGATCAGCAGCCTCCGGGAAATGGTATCCCTATGCACCTTCCCCCATCAGGAGCAAAACAGAACCACTAATCTGAAGATGACTAATGAGAGGAAGAATGTGGGATTTGCAATAATTGGTGGCCTTGGGGTAAATGTTGCAGATTTTATAGGTAAGATAGAAAAAAATGGGTCAATAGCCAAAGGGTTCTAGTGTGCTCTAAGCAGTTAGATATGGAAGACAGGGTAACCTAAGATTTAGCTATTTAGTTGGAGATCCACTCATTTTAAAAGAGCAGGATAGATTGGAAGAGGGTGGGCAATTTATGTGGTTCTATGGAATACAGTGGAATGGCCAATAAATTTAAATAGCTGAAAGGGAGTGATTTCACAAAATGACAATTTTGTGCTTACAGTAGCCAATGAAATAGGAGAGGGAAGGAAATTTATGGTCAAATTAACATAAGGGGCAGGCATCTAGGAAGACAGTTGAGTTAAAAAAAATGTTCTCTCTAAAGAGATTCAAGAGCCTGAACCTCAAAATGAGTGTGACAGTACAGATTTTTTTTCTCTGCACAGATTTCTAATTCAGATTCTGAAGAGAGTGTGGCTTAAGACAGTTCCTTTGAAGGACTCTCATTTGCTGAAACTTTTTCCAGTATGAGTCAGTTGTTTAGTCCCTCGGTGTATTATGATTTTTACCACTGGAACATTCAGAACCTACTTCTTTTCATTGTACTCATATTGCTCAGGAAGATGTTTTTCTCATAGACTATAACTTGCCAGACAAACTGCCTGCTGCCCCCCAAGAAAGCATGTAGACTGTATAAAGTTCCTCAAGCTTTTGAGGTATATACTCATCCCACATCATACCTAGCAGCTATTGCTTTGGTGTTTCCACCTGCTGTTTAATATTTAGTTAATACTATTTACTCTCTTTCTGTCAAGGATGGGAAGGCTTCTGATAGATTTGGGGAAAAAAGTGTGTTTTTCTGCAATGCTTATTTAGGAATTCTTAACTATTATGCTCATATGTTGAAGTTTATGCTTGTCTCTTGTGAGAATATGAGGGATGTTTTGCCATCTGTTTCCTCTTCTAAGGAGAAATCTGCTTTGTCTAACTTAGTTGTTATTGTGTCTCTAGTGGCTACCCTTTGTTTCAAATGCACACTTGAGGGGGGAAATAATAATTAGATCCAGATAATTTATGGATGAAGTATTTAGGGAGATATTCTGAAATTAGGTTAGATGGCAGCAAATCAAGCAGTACTTACTGAAAAGAAAGAATTAACTTTGTCAAGAATGATAAAAAGAGGGAATTCACCCGAATGGTTTGCTTTATAGGCTTAGAAGTAAAGGCTCTATTAGATGTGGCTGCATGTGTTGTGGGTGTTGTTTTGAAAGAGTTTTACCCTGCTGGGAAGTTATTATGAGAAAATTTTCCTGGCTGCATTTTCAAGACCTCCAAGATGATGTCAAAAATTTAATTTTGAATTCTCCCTTGGATAGAGTTCATAGGATCATAGCAGATTACTAGGCTTTCGACCTGAAGGTCATTTTAAGTCTAGCTGTTTCAACCCAATTTAATATGGTAGAAATACTAGTCGGTACCCAAGACTGCATTCATTGATGACTGTCCATGTCCAGGAGGGTTGTGGGTACTATCCCCGGTAAGAATTTACGGTGCCCCATCCACTCATCCGGGGTTCTCTTGAACAGTGTCATAGAGGTGCTCTGTTTCACATGAATTGGCAGCCTTTTTCAAAGATGTGGCAGTTGCTAGGAGATAAATCTGTCCCTCCAGTAAGTCCTATTTAAGTCACAGGCCAAATTTAATTACCTGGAATGGGTATCCCTAGACTCATATGATTTAAGGATATGCAGTAAGTTCATTAGGTTTGGATCTTGGGTTACTCTGTAGGCCAGGCATAAGTCTCTCCTAAGAAGTCTATATAGATTCATAGGTTCATAGGTTAGTACTAGGCTAAGTGCCCTTGCAAGCTATTGTAAGCCTAGCCAATTATCCCTTGTGAGACTCAAACCCTGCACCTTGTGTTTGTAAGGCAAACACCTTAAATATTAGGCCACCCTCCGAACCCCTCTATATGATACAGAAATGGGAAATTCACCCCAGGGATCACTTCTGTGGCTCTACTCAACAGGGGCGCAGGAAAATAATTTTCTTGGGTGGCAAAAGCCAAGGTACATTTTTTGGCTAGGCTTATATAGGCCCTAGGGCCAATAGCCTAGTACCTACCTATGAACCTATAGTGACAGGGACCTTAGTCGGTTTGTGTAAGACACATGCTGGAGGCCTTTGATCCTCTTTGTTAGAAACCTCTAAGGTCTCTCTAATAGGTTCATAGGTTCATAAGTGTGTACTAGGCTAATGGCCCTGGAGCCTATATAAGCCTAGCCTAAGAAGATTCCCTGGTGTCATGCCGCCCAAAGTTAGTTACCAGTGCCACTGTCAAGCAAGGCCACTGAAGTGATCCCCAGGGTGAGCTTCCTATTGCCCATCCACTCATCAAGATTTCTCTTAAAGAGGGCCAATGAAGTGCTCTGTTTGACGTGAATGGGAAGTTTGTTCCAGAGTATGGGAAGTCTCTGGGTTAGGAACCTGTCCCTCCAGCATGTTCTTTTTATTGTGGTAATGAGGTTTAGGTCCCTGGAGCATGTGGAATGGAGGGATTTGGATTTCTTTAAGTGTAGCATATCTAGCAGCTCTGGGTCAGACATGGCTTTGTAGGTCAAGCAGAGATCGCCTCTAAGTAGGAGATGAGTTTTTTGAGTCTGTCTGTATAGGGCATGTGTCTAAGGTTTAAGATCCTCTTAGTGAGGTATTTTTGGGACCTTTCCAGTTGTTGTAGGTGTCTAGTGAGGTACATACCAAATGGGTCATTGTATTCTATAACAGTTCTAATGAGGGATGTAGAGAGGGTTTATAACCTCTTTCTTCCTGGATGAGAAACCTTTTGTAATGAGATGTGCCACATAGAAAGACTTTCTGACTACAGTGGCAATGTGGTTATCAAAGGAGAGGTTGCTGTCAACCTGTGTCCCCAAGTTTATCGCCTATGTGGTAGTTCATGGGCACCGAATTTTTCCCAAAGGGAGTGACAATGCACTTTTTGGCATTGAGCTTAAGGCCATGATTCTGGCACCAGTCACTGGTGTCAATGAGGCTTTTTTGTAGAATGTCTACATCAGTTGGAGAATCAGTAATGGCTCCCAGTTTGCAATCATCTGAAAACTTGGTCAGCCAGAGTCCCTTTGTGCTGGCTTGAACTTCAGAGAAGTAGATGCCAAGCAGGAGAGGACCTAGGACCGATCCCTGTGGAGCACCACTTGTAACTTGTCGGTAGTCAGATATGGAGTCCACTGCTTTCACAGTATGGGTCCTATCAGTGAGCCAGTTGGCAACCCATCTTATGACATAGGGGTTTATGCCTTGTTTAGTGAGTCTATCTATGATTCCTGAGTGAGGGATGGTGTCGAAAGCCTTGGCAAGATCTAGGTAGGCTGTGTGAACTACCATGCCCTCATCCACAGCTCTGGTGACAGACTCAAAGAAGTCTATCGGGTTTAGTAGGCATGATCTACCTTTCACAAACCAAAACTGCATGGGGTCCAGAGTTTGGAGATTCCCTATGTCCTTATTTATAAGGTTCATGATGATGCGCTCCATAGCCTTACATATCAGACTCATCAGACTAATGGGGCAATATTTCTCAGGGTCTGTAGTCGCTCCCCCTTTGTGGAGTGGGATGACCGTAGCAGTGCGCCATTCAGTAGGAACAAAGCCTGAAATGAGGCTGTGATTGAACAGGGGTACTCAGGTGTAGTGCCAGTTCACTTTGTAATTTATGTAGAACACAACCAGGGATATTATCAGGTCCCATGGAAGCTGTATTCTTGGCTTTGGACAGTGCATTTTTTACCTGTGTAGCTGTGATAATAGGGACTTGGCATTCCTCAAGTATTGTGATAGGCCCTTTAGGGGGTGAAAGGGGAGTAATGTTTGCACTGAAACTGTTGGCCAATATGTTGGCAATATCAGTTGGTTCTGTATATGTATTGCCATTGTGCTGTAACTCAGAGCAGATCTAAGTATTGCCATGTAGATTCTTGACATAACTATAGAATGCTTGTGGTTGTCTTTAGAATCTGGAGCAATTTTGTTTTCGTAGCTAACTTTAGAGGATTTGATGATGGATCTCAGTTTTTTGCTGAGGCTAACAAGGGAGTTTTTCCATTCTTGGGAATTCACCCTTTTCTGCAACAGTTTTTTCTTCTGTTGTAGAGTCTATTTATGGTGGGGGGACCACCATATTGGCTTCCTTTTTTTTGGAGGAGAGCATCTTGGTTCTGTTTGGTATGCCCTGCTCCATGAACATGTGTATGTGCTCATACAGTGCATTGGTGTATGATTCAGCAGTCATGCACCTATTTTCCATTTGCATGAGTGTCGTGAAGTTAGCCACTTCTGTTTTTAGAAGCCCAAAATTGGCTTTGGAGAAGTTTTTTACGGTGGTTTCCTTTGGGGGGGGTGAGGGTGGGATGTGGATATCCATAGTGATTAGCTTGTGGTCAGATCTAACCAGAGAGGAGTTGATTACTGGTGTAGAGCAATATTTGCCCATGTTAGTAATGACCAGGTCAAGGATGTTTCTACCCCTGGTGGGGGTAAGAATGAGTTGGTCCAGGGCACTGGAATTAATGAATTCCAGTAAACATTGAGCAAGTGTGTTGGTACATGAGTAATTTTCCCAGTTAATGGAAGGGCAGTTAAAGTCTCCCAGTATAAGGGTATTGGGTTGTACTCTAATATTTTCCAGTGTGTTTAGGAATGTGGAGTGGGAGTCTTGGGACATGGTGGGGGATCAATAGCAGGCTACAACCTGGATTGCAGTTTTACCCAGTGTTAGCTGTACCTGAAGTATCGCTGATGCATTATGTTGGGCTACTAGTCTGGAGGTGTTACCCTTTATGAATATGGAGACACCACCACTTTTAGTGCTTCAGTCCAGGTTTAGGGGTCGAAAGGTGTGGTATGAATTATAGTCTGGTAGTGCTGCGGTGCTCTCCGGAGCCTTGAACCAGGTCTTGGTCAAAGCACAGATGTCGATGTTCTCCATTTTAAGGAGTGCTTCAAGTGAGTGCATTTTGAGATTTAGACTTCTAGTGTTGAGTAGCATAACCCTCAGATTTAATTTGCTTGTAGCTGTTATGGTGGTAATTTTGTCTTCAGGACACTGCCTAAAAAAGGCATTATAGGGGTGGCAACAGCCTTGCCAAGTATCCGGAATCCCTGGGGTGACAGGTGCAGGCCATCTTTGGCAAAGCATCGGGGTCTGTCGATCATGTCATCCCAGGCAGACAGATACTGGATCCCCTTAGAATGACACCATAAACTTAGCCAATTGTTGAAGTTAATTGCTGCAGATGCTTAATATGGTACATACCGAATGGGGCATTATACTCAATAATGGGCCGGATAAGTGCCGAGTATAAGGGGGGTTATAACCTCTTCTGCTCTCAAGACAATACCTTTGCTAATCAAGTGAGCTATGTGGAAAGCTTTCCTTACAATGACAGACACATGGTGGTCGAAGTTAAGATCATGGTTAACTTGTGATCCCAGGTCCCTTACCACTTTATGGGTACTTAGGGTATTGTTATTGATTTCATAGTGTGTAGGGACATTGTTTATGCTGAAGGGAATGATGATGCATTTATCTGCATGCAGTTTGAAACTGTGACTAATACACCAGTCATTGGTCTGCATGAGACCCTCGTGGAGCATACAGACATAATATGGGGATTCAATGATTGCACCTAGTTTGCAGTCATCTGTAAACAATCGTTTAGTTTTGACCTGAACATCTGAGAAGTATATACCAAACAGTAGGGGGCCCAGTGTTGACCTCTGTGCCACCCCACTGGTAAAAGGTCTGCTGGTTGATGTGGAGTCACCCACTTTGATAGTGTGTGTCCTGTTTGTGAGCCAGTTGGCAACCCATCTTACAACAAAGAGGTTTACATTCAGTTTGCTAAGTTTATCATTAATGCCTGAATGTGGGATTGTGTTGAAAGCCTTTGCCAAGTCAAAGTATGCTGTATGCATAGATTTGCCCTCAGCAATGGCCTTGGTCACACTTTCAAAGAAATCCACCAGATTTAACAGGCAGGATGTGCCCTTCAGAAAGCCGAATTGGGTAGGATCCAGGATTTGGAGTTCACCTATGTCTTTATTTATGAGGTCCATAATGACACATTCCATAGCCTTACATATGAGTCTGGTCAGGCTTATGGGTCTGTAATTCCCTGGGTCTGTTGCTAGGCCACATTCATGGAGGGGAATAACTGTAGCTGTTCTCCATTTCACAGGAACAAAGCCTGTGGTTAGGCTATGATTGAATAGGATACTTAGTGGTGATTCTTTTAGCCTGTTTAGAAGACAGCCTGGGATGTCATCTGGACCCATAGAGGCCGTGTTCTTTGCCTTGGATAGGGCTACGAGGAACTGCTCTTCAGATATGTAAGGTGGAGGACATGGAGTTTCGGGCAGGGTTTGTTGCAAGTTAGGAGGGAATAGGGGAATGAAATTTTCACCAAATCTATCCTCTAGCAGGTTTGCTCTCTGTGTGGAGTCAGTATATGTGATACTGTTGGCCACCAGTTCTGCACATGCTTGAGTGCTACCCTTTAGGTTACATACATACCTGTAAAAGGCATTATGGTTATCCCTGGCAGTACTTGCTAGGTTTCTCTCAAAGGAGCTCTTGGAGGATTTGACAAGTTGTCTTATTTGCCTGTTAAGGCTGAGGATGGTGCTTTTCCATTGTTGGGTCCTTGTCTTTTTGCATTTATTGTAGAGTTTGTTGATGCTGCAAATCCACCATGGCAGCTTGATTTTACTTGGGGCTCTGGCTTTGATTCTGTCTGGTACAGCTGAGTTTATACACTTATGCAAGTGATTGTACAGGACTTTAGTGTAAGCTTCAGAGTAGTTACCATTTTCAGCTTGAGGTGGGGCTTGGAATGCATTTATACCTTCACTCAGTAGGGTATAGTTTGCCTTGGTGAATCTTTTTAGTCTGATTTAACCCTTTGTGAGTTCTGGTGATAGTTTTAGATTGAAGGTGACTGATTTGTGGTCAGTTTTATCTAATGAGGGTTCAACAGTTGCAGAAGAGCACCTGTTTGACGTGTTGGTGAGGACCAGATCTAGAATGTTTATTCCTCTTGTCAGGGTATGGACAATTTGCTCCAGGGCCTTTGAATTCACAAAGTTGAGGAACTTTTGTGCTAGCGAGTTTGGGCTAGATTAGGTTTACCATTTGATGGTAGTATAATTGAAGTCCCCCATAACCAGTGTGCTTGGTAAAATTTGGATTGTCTTCATCTTGGTTAAGTATGCTTCATGGGTGTTGTGACCCATGAAAGGGGATCTATAAATGGCTAAAACTTGAATAAGGGTCTTACTCACTATAACCTGGACCTGAAGTAACTCCATGGAGTTGTCCAGTATAATTAAATGGGAGGTGAATTTATCTCTAATATAGATTGAAATGCCACCTCATTTGATGTTCACATGTTCATTTTGCAGTCTAAAGGTGTGGAAGGCATTGTAGCCTTGCAGGGCCAGGGTACTCTCTGAAGCCTTAAACCAGGTTTTTGTAACTGCACAGACATCTGCATTTTCTAGTGATAGAAGTGCTTCCAGGGAGTGCAGTTTTTGATTTAAACTCCTAACATTTAGCAGCATGACCCTTATTTTGTTCTGATTGGTTAATTTCATGTCAGTAATGTTGTTTTGAGACCTTGCCTAAAAAGTCACTTTGGTGGAGGCAAGAGTGCCAGGTTCAAACCGTCACTGGGAAAGCAGTAAGGTTTGTCAGCCATGGTTTCCCAGGCAGACAGGAACTGGATCCCCTTGGAATGACACCAAAAACTAAGCCAATTATTTAAATCAATCATTTTTTGTTTATACTGTGGCATCATTCTAGGTGAGGGTAGTATGCTGCTCAAGACTAGGGACATACCTGCCTGGGACACATACTCAGAGAGCTCAACCATGTCTGTCTTCATATAGCCCAGTGAGGCATGTCTCAGGTCATTCACACTAACATGAACTATGACAGAGTCATAATGGTACTTGTTGCTAAGAGAATCTGAGTGGATGCATGATTTGGTGAATCCTGGCACTGGACAGGCAACTGACTGTGACTTTCTCCTTGTCCATCCTGATGAGGGGGATAGCCATGTGTCTCATTACTGAGACTCCAATGACAAGAAACTTGTTTTTTAAGTGTTATGTCTTACAGGCTTGGTAGGTGAGACAATGGTAGTGGTTATGTGTCATATTTGCTGTGTAGACTGTTAGCTGTAGCAGACTTGTGTTTTGGAGGTCTCTGGTGTTTTGGTAAGTTTTTCAAGAGACCGTCCATGTATGTGGATTTACGTGATTGATGCATACTATGTGTGTGGGTAGTGGTATGTGTATGAGTAGTGGTACTATGTGAATATATAGTGGTGGGCAAGTTGACAACCTTCTCCATGTTACTGTTAGCTGGTTAGTTTTGGACCATCTGCTACAGAGGTCCTAGTTAAGTGTGAGTAGATAGGTATGTCGATTTTCACTTTTTCAATCTTCTTTCTCCTAGCTGGTCATAGGATTTAATGCTCCACCTACAACTTTCTTTTAAATGCAAATTAAACTGATCCAGCAAGCTGCTGGTATGCAAACATTTAAATAGCTATTACAGGAAGTTTCCAAAAACTACAGGTGTCTTCCAAAGCTAGTCTAATAAATCTGTATGACTATTTACAAGGCTTTCACCATCCCACCCTGGCTAATTCTAAATTCATCAAGGATACTTTTAGTACTGGGAATGTCTCCCCTCAATTGCTGGACTTAACTCATCTTGCACCTCCTGTCATGGAGCAATCACTCCCTCTCACAGGTGTTAGAAACTCTACTCTTCTTTTAGAAGGGTTTTATTTAAAAGTGGCACTTTTTAACTGTTCAGAGCTCTGCACTGTCTTAATTTTTGCTTGACTGAATTATTTATATGTTTGCTGGTATTGTTTGCTGACCCTCTAAGTGCCTCCATTTTGATTTTTCCCTAATTTACTGCTTTCTGCACTTGTTTTTAGTCATTTTTTTTTAATTTAATTGCATTTATTTAAACTGTATTTGCTATATTGCTACACAGTCAAATGTGCTAACTTGCACTGCATTTGAACTGTTTTTACTGCTGTTTTAGCTGCTTTTCTGTAAAAAAAAAAATACTGTAAGAGTAAGTGTTATCACGGTCCAAATGCTCCTGTTACCAATAAAATAAATAAATGATCCAAAAGAGAAGCACAGGAGCAAACCAAGACTGAATACAAAAATCAGCATAAATTCAGCAGTCACTGAGGCTTATTCAAGCAGCAGAAATAAATGCTAGTTCAAACAATGACTGAGTCCGTGCCAAAGACAAGTAAAATCCAAGCTGTTTTATTGGTAAGCGCTTTCACCCTGTAAGGGCTTTGTCAAACCATAAGAAACAAACACTGAATAAAATCAAGTCACATTTAATAAGGAAATAGGGTTGACATCACTTCCTGTTCCTGATTAAAACTTTTCAGCATGCAAAAATAATGCATGTCAGTAAAAAAATGTATACAGAAAACTATATATATAAACAATATATATATATATATATATATATATATATATATATATATATATATATATATATAAAAATATATATAAAAATATATATATATATATATATATATATATATATAAATATACATCTGTATATAAAGGCAAATATAAAACATTTGTTAACATTCTAAAATATGTATGTTTATCTCACAGTGAGTCTCCTATTCTTAAGAACAGGTTTCAATGGAATTTTGTCATTCAGACTGCATCTGTCTGTCTTGCCTACGGAGAATGCTTGACAAGCAGTGCACTTAGCTAAATAAATGACATGTGATGTATTGCAATTAGCACTGAGTTGACACCTGAAACAATAGGAAGTAACTGGTATCTACAAATTTGCAAAAATTACAACAATTACACGGAACAGTACCCACAATATTGTTCAAATACTAATTAGACTGTATAGATAGGCGAGGGTAGCAAAGTAATCTATGTAGCTTAGACTTGTTCCTATATCTAAAATAAGGCTCCTCACCAACAATGTCTTTAAGTTGAGAATAAAGTAAAAGTAGATTCCGATTCTTGTTCAAAACCTCTCTTATACTGTTTATGTCTTGCGTATAACTAACAAAAATTCTAACTGGTGGATTCCTAACTTCAGGATATATATCAGGGACATTCTCTACTAGATATGGTTGTGAGAAATATGGTCTAGCAATACCATTCCTCATCTCAAAAATACATTCAAAGTGGGAGGTGATCTCATCTGGCCTATATGCTCTTTGTAAAAGCCTGTGGTTTAAGTTTGACAACTCTTGTAAGAAGCTATCATAATTTGGATTCATCCTGAATGCTCTTATCGCCTGTCCCCTTATCAAGTTCTTATATATGTAATTAGGGTGTATACTTTCCTGATGTAATAGGGAATTCCTATAGCACGTTTTTCTAAAGACTCCAGTACTGAGCATCCCATTTGGCAGTCTATCAACAAAAACATCCGAAAAAGTAATGCAACTAATTGAACTTTCAATAGAAAAGTTGAAAAAAATGGTTAGACTGTTAATCTCTTTATGGAAGTCATCCAGGGCTTTATCTGTACCAGTCCACAGGAGGAAAAGATCATCAACAAAACATGCATAGAAAACAACATATTTCTTAAAACTATCTAGGACAAACAGATTATTACGTTACCAGTCCAGCATGACAAGATTGGCGCAGCGATTGGCACATGAAGTGCCCATAGCCACGCCATCCTTCTGAATATAGGCTACCTCATTAAAAAGAAAGATGTTATTTTCCAGAACAATTTCCAACAAGGCACCAAATAAATCTTTCATAGCTGGACTATAGGCTTTGCAGCTTTGTAAACATCCCATAACACTTTCAACACCTTCAGAGTTAGGTATCATAGTAAAAAGGGACTGTACATCTAGGGTAACCATTTTATAATACATATCTAACAGTAGATCTACAACCTTGGAGTATAAGTCCAATAAAAAATGTTTTGTGTCTTTAAGAATATGTGTAGATTCATTCACCAAGGGTCTTAGATGTTCCTCAAGGTAGATGGATAGGAGCTCCGTTGCCCAACCTCTCCCTGCCACTATTGGTCTCGTTGGTGGGTCTTGGGGATTTTTATATACCTTGGGGAGGCCTTGGATGACTGGAATCAAGGGGTCTATCCTATGTAAAAAATTAAACAGGTCTTCATCTATAACGTCATTGAGTTATAAATATTGCAACATATATGATATGTTACGCACCTTACTCCAGACTTCATTCAAATTAATTATTTCATAAAACTCACAGTCACTTAACATGAGAGTCATTTTTTGTAAATAATCAACACTATTAAACACCACTATGGGTCCACCTTTATCAGCTGGTCTTATAATAAGGTTTTTATCATCTCTTAGATTATTCAAAACTGTTCTCAATCTGGGGGTTAAATTCCCATACCACTTCTTCTTCCTGTTATTCTGATCTAGGGTATGCAAATCATCCTCTACCATTTGCGTAAAAGCATCTAGTAGGGATGTAATACTGGTACATAAGTACTAGGTTTTTTAAAAATCTTATTGTGCGGTGTGTCCTTAGAAGAAATTCCATAGTCCAGTTTAAGCTGGACATTCCGACTAAACAACCTTGCATCTACAATAGTGTCTGTGATTTGACACCTAACTGAAGGTAAAAAAGAGAGACCAGTGTTAAGGATCTCTATTTCGTCCTCAGATAACATCCTGTCTGAAAGATTCCAAACTAATGTCTCAGAACTTTGTCCCACATCTTCTTCAGTGTTTGTCCCATAAATTCTCCTCCTGATGCTTTCCTTTTCTGCCTGCCCCAACTCATAGATCTGTTCCTCCCTCCTCTGTGTTGTTCATCTATGGGGAAAGGGGTAAACTCGTGTACACCTACCAAAGAGGGCTCCTTCCTTCTGACCGAAGGAACTGGGAGTAGCTGTGAGGTGGCATTGGGTTGAAGGGTGGGTATAGTCTGTACTGAAGTAGTTGGTTGTGTATTTCCATGTATATCATTAGTACAGTCAGTGTGTTCTTGTAAATCATTACCTATATTCACACTCCCCACTATCTGTGTACCCTGGTTAACATCCACATCATGAGTAACATCCACGGTTTCAGGCAAATGAACATTGGGACTAAACCTTCGATTTAAACTAGAATTCACAACACTTATATCTCCATTATCCTCTGTAGACAAAATAGAAGAGCCATTAACATTGGCATAACTGGCAGTATTAACATTGTTATTTCTATTAAAATTAACACTGTCATTTCTGTTAAATTCTGTCCTCGGCTAAAAGAAGACTTGGCCGTTTTTAAAATCCACTATGTCCCTCCATATTTTAGAGCATTTTTGCTCAAGTAGCTTCTTCTCATACAAAAAAACATTGTCTAACATCGCTCTGTTAATCTACCTACAGTAACTGCAGGAAACTCCGTCGAAATAAAGTTTTGTGAGTTTTTGATCTTCTCCCTCAATAACAGTTATTTAGGAAAGAAGAACTCATTAAGTAAAGTCATATACTTAATACTAACCTCCAGATTGAGTTGTTGCCACTTGTACAACAACTCTGGTTAGGTAGAACCTGTTGTCGGCATCTTAAGTACACGTAGGCCTCTTGGAATAATCCTACGTTGAATACAGACTTCAAAATGTTGTCTTTGGGTTTGTAAACATTTTAGTTTTAAAAAATCAGCTTCAAGTTGTTCAAAACACTCTGTAAGGTGGTTTAACACTTCCGGTGCTGTCCCAGCCTCGGTCTCGACCACAGATACCTCAAACGTCATCAACAGATTATTCTCCTCACATACGCATCGCAGAAACCTATTCAGGCTCTTGGATGTTTGCGATGCAGTTTCCAAGTTAAAAGGCAGTTCTATGTCAACCTGTTCAGCCATGTCACCATGATAACAAATAAAATAAATAAAATATACTATAAGAGTAAGTGTTATCATGGTCCAAATGCTCCTGTTACTAATAAAATAAATAAATGATCCAAAAGAGAAGCACAGGAGCAAACCAAGGCTGACAACAAAAATCAGCATAAATCCAGCAGTCATTGAGGCTTATTCAAGCAGCAGAAATAAATGCTAGTTCAAACAATGACTGAGTCCGTGCCGTGAACAATATTGTGGGTACTGTTCCGTGTAATTGTTGTAATTTTTGCAAATTTGTAGATACCAGTTCCCAGTTTATTGACCCAGTTACTTCCTACTGTTTCAGGTTTCAACTCAGTGCTAATTGCAATACATCACATGTCATTTATTCAGCTAAGTGCACTGCTTGTCAAGCATTCTACGTAGGCAAGACAGACAGACGCCTACGAGATAGAGTAAGGGAACACCTTTATCACATCCGTACACTGTCTCCACACAGTGCACTTTCTAAACACATTATAGACAGTGACAATACACATTCATTTGTATTCTTAGTTATACAGATCAATGAACCCAGTGTTAGGGGAGGGGATATATGCAATTATGCTGAAACAATACCCGCGGTGGTGGTGCTGCGGTAGCGTTGTCGCCTCACAGTAAGACGCTGTCTGGTTCGATTCTCAGCTAGAGTGTCTTCTGCGTGGAGACATGCGTGAATGGGCATACCTTCATTGAAGGTTGTGCATCAGGCCTAGCAAACCGGCACGTAAAAATCAACTGCCAATCATTAACGGACTGGAGTTCCGCTGTGGCAACCCCTAACCGGGAAAAAGCCGAAAGACACAAACAAACTGGAATTAAAATGGATTATCAGACTTAGAGCAGACTGGAGACCAGATCTGAATGACAAAATTCCATTGAAACCTATTATTAAGAATAGGAGACTCACTGTAAGATAAACATACATATTTTATCAAAACAAGTTTATTGTTTTAACATATAAGAGAAATATCATAACAATTTTATACAAATAATTAAAAATAGGTATTATTATAATATTCAACAAAACAACTAAAGTATTTACAAAGACATCCACTACAACCAGATTAATTAATTAAACTAAAATACTGTGCTATTGAAATTAGAATTTTTTTAACAAATGTTGTAAATTATCCCATACAATAAAATGTGATGTTTTTCTAGTTGTTCTCATTCTAATTGTGCTTATTTCCATATGACACATTATATTCATAACATTTTTAAATTCATTGAACGAAGGAGGTGTATCTGAAATCCAATTTCTAGTTATTATTTTCCTAGCCACTGCTAGGATAGACCATAACAAGGGAAGCTTAATCTTTTTAACACATTGAGGTACAGGTGTGTTGAATAATATAAGAGACTTAGAAATAATGAAATTATCTGTAAAAGAGCCTGCAAAAATTCATTAATTGACTTCCAGTATTCTTTCAACTTCATACAGTCATAAAACATATGAGCCCAGTCAGCATTAATTTCTACATTACATCTCTTACATAGATTATCTTTATTATTAATTTGATTCATCATCAAAGGTGTATAAAAGATCTATGTAAAATTTCCATGTATAAAGTCTCCAGACAATGGAAGATGTAGTTCTATAAGCAGATTCCAATATATATTGTTTATCTTGTTGAGTTGGTGGGTCCCCATTAATAGAGGTGAAATAATTCCAGTATGAATCTACATTGTAAAAAGTTTCTTGTCTGATAATTTTATGTATATATGAAAGTTTACCTTTATCAGAAACTTTATGCTGTAAATTTATTATCAAGTAATCAATCAGTTTTGGAATAGATTCTTTAACTGTTATAGACATTAGATCTATTCTATCAATGAGATGTTGTCTAAAGATCTGAACCTCTAACCAGCAAGTTTCTCTTAGATCAAATTCTTTTTTAAGAAATCTAGATTTTTAACTTTATTATCAGATATCAGCTGATACCAGTACTTTAGATTATTATCTATAGCTAAATGAGCTCCTTCAGAAGTAGATGACATAAGCATACCCTGAGTATACATTATAGGAAATACAATAAAATTCCATTCCCTATACTTAGGGTGCATGAATATAAAGTTACGATAACTAATAATAATATTTAATGGGTAACAGACCATATGTTTAGGTGTAATAGGTGAAGTACAAAATTCCTTTAGCAACCACAACATGGAGTTATTTATAATCATATTTTTATGTGTTAAGGAGATTTTCATGAAGTGCATACTAATTAGCTCCCAATAATCTTTCCATTTTGACATATGACCGATCTATTAATAAAGTAATAACTTTTATAATAGAAGAGATAATATATAAATTAAAGTCTGGAAAAGAAATACCCCTTGAGACCAGCTATTAGTATGTTTCTTTAATGCAATCCTAGGTCTATTAGGTGCCCATAAGAAATTTAACATTAGTGTATTCAGTTTCTTGATAGTTATTTTTGTAGGTGAAAGTATTATTGATTGTATTAAGTATAAAATCTTGGGGAATATTATCATTTTAATAATTGTAAGTCTCTCCTCCATAGTAAAAACATATTATTCCAGGTATTAAAAGATTTTGTATATTAAGAAAACAGGTATTATAGTTATTATATATAATAGATTTAATATATTTAGATAGTATTATACCTAAATAAGTTATCTGACCTGAGTTGGGTACATATTTAGTAAAATCACTAATGAGAGTATTTTTCGTGTATATATAGGTAGTATTTTAGTTTTTCTTCATTGAATATTAAACCAGAAATACTTTTAAAATTCATCATTTTATCAAATAAAGACTGCATAGAAGAATTAGATCCTGCTGATGTAATTAGAACATCATCTGCAAAAGTTGAATTTGTGATGTTGTATTTTCTTCTATTTCAAAACCCTCTATGTCAGTACTGTTTCTAATCAAATTAGCCCAAGGCTCCATTACTAAAGTGAATAATAGTGGAGAAAGTGGACATCCTTGCTTTGTACCTTTAAGAATGGGTATTTTTTGTGAAACATATGTTCCTACCTTAATATAAGCCAGCATTCCTTTGTATAAATGCTCAATTAAATTTACAAATGCATCAGAGAAATTTGTGCATTTCAGTAAGGTAAACAGATAGTCCCAACTTACTGAATCAAATGCTGAACCTATATCAAGACTAATAAGTGTTAAATCTTTCTTTTTCCTATTTGCAAAATCAATTAATGTTAAAGTTCTTCTTATATTATCAAAAGTATTTCTATTTACAATGAAGCCCGTCTGATCTATGTCTATAATGCCGGGGATAATTGTCTTCAATCTATCAGCAAAAATACTCATTAAGTAATGAGATGGGTCGATATGAAGAACATCTAGTTGGATCTTTATTAGGTTTTAAAATTGGTGAAATAAATGTATATTGCCAAGATGGGGGTGTTATTAACTCAGTTTGGGCCAGAATAAAAACCTTATGTATTAATGAATATGTAGTTTTAGAAAGGATTTTATATATCTCTGGTATAATACCATCATTACCCGGTGCTTTGTTTGATTTAAGCTTATTTATTTGTATAATAACTTCTGTATATGAAATACTCTTGTCCAATAGTTTAATCCGTTGTTTATTAAGCTTTTTATTCATGTTTGTGGTTATAAACTCCTTTATTTTATCTTTAGGTTCCATGTTAATGTTGTTATGGTTAATCTTGTGAAAGTGATTTCTAAATTCATCCAGTATTTCTGGTATACTAGAAACATTCTTCTTTTCCTTAGAGAAAAGATTTCTTTGATATGGTTTTGTTTATTCAATCTTTTGTTTTATTTTTAAGTCTATGTAAGTATTTGGGGCTTATTGAATAAGACAAAAACTTGTATTTCTCTAAAGTTATTTTAACTTTATGAGTTAAAATTTCTTTGTATTTCTCATTTAGTTTGTTTATTTCTTCAATAACTTTCTTGTCCATAATATTTTCTATATTATTATGTTTATAAGAGTCTAGTTTACTTTGAATATCTAACAATTCCTTATCCCAAGATTTCCTTTTGTTATTATACCATCTGATACTTTGTCCATATAGATATGATTTTAAGGCATCCCAAACATAGACAATGGAGACTTCAGGAGTATTATTTATGTCTAGAAAATGTTGTACTTCTGAAAGTATATATTCTTTATAGTCTTTTAGCTGAGTTAAGTATGCTGGTATCCTTTTGATCTGAACATTATGAGTATTTTTATCATGAATTCAAAAACAATTGAGTTATGATCAGATATAGGACATGAAATGATTTTGGAATTAATTAAATCTGTTACCATCTGGTTAGAAATAAAGACCCTATCTATTTTTGAATAAGTTTTGTATCTGTTAGAAAAAATGTGTATGGTAATGATTTTGACTCTATCTGATTATTAATATCATTCAAATGATAAGAATTAGCAAAATCATTTAAATGTTTTGCATTAGATGTAATTCTTCTTTTCTTTATAGTGGTAGTATCACTTTCATGTAGTATACAATTAAAATCACCAGCTAAAATAATATCCCCTACAGAGAATGATATGATCTTATCAATATGATGTTTCACTGTATTAATACCAATTCCAGGTATCCAATATACATTAATTAAAGTGTAAGTCTTCCCATTAATTTGTATTGTAACCATACAAAACATTCCTTTGTCATCCTGATAGGACTTAATGGTTTTAGGAATGAGCATACTTTTATTCCATAAAATAGCCACTCCTCTTTTTTTCTGAGTGTGCTCTGAACTAACCAATACTGTATACTTATTAGTGGCTAGTTTATCAACATCTTTTTTCAAGAGATGGGTTTCTTGCAGGAAGACTAGATTGGCCTTGTGTAGATTAATGTATCTTATTAGGCTTGCCCTTTTACACGGATTATTCAATCCATATTTTAGAATGTTAACAAATGTTTGCCTATATATATATATATATATTGTTTATATATATATATATATATATATATATAGTTTTCTGTATACATTCTTTATTGACATGCATTATTTTTGCATACTGAAAAAGGATGGAACATCACCAGAAGTGATAAACGACCTTACGGAGTGTTTTGAACAACTTGAAGCTGATTTTTTAAAACTAAAACGTTTACAAACCCAAAGACAACATTTTGAAGTCTGTATTCAATGTAGGATTATTCCAAGAGGCCTATGTGTACTTAAGATGCTGACAACAGGTTCTACCTAACCAGAGTTGTTGTACAAGTGGCAACAACTCAATCTGGAGGTCAGTATTAAGTATATGACTTTACTTAATGAGTTCTTCTTTCCTGAAGAACTGTTATTGAGGGAGAAGATCAAGAACTCACAGAACTTTATTTCTACTAATTTTCCTGCAGCTACTGTAGGTAGATTAACAGAGCGACTGTTAGACAATGTTTTTTTGTATGAGAAGAAGCTACTTGAGCAAAAATGCTCTAAAATACGGAGGGACACAGTGGATTTTAAAAACGGCCAAGTCTTCTCTTGGCCGAGGACAGAATTTAACAGAAATGACAGTGTTGATTTTAATAGAAATAACAATGTTAATACTGCCAGTTACACCAACGTTAATGGCTCTTCTATTTTGTCTACAGAGAATAATGGAGTTGTAAGTGTTGTGAATTCTAGTTTAAATCGAAGGTGTAGTCCCAATGTTCATTTACCTGAACCGTGGATGTTACTCATGATGTGGATGTTAACCAGGGCACACAGATAGTGGGTAGTGTGAATATAGGTAATGATTTACAAGAACACACTGACTGTACTAATGATATACATGGAAATACACAACCAACTACTTCAGTACAGACTATACCCACCCTTCAACCCAATGCCACCTCACAACCACTCCCAGTTCCTTCAGTCAGAAGGAAGGAGCCCTCTTTGGTAGGTGTACAAGGGTTTACCCCTTTCCCCATAGATGAACAACACAGAGGAGGGAGGAACAGATCTATGAGTCGGGGCAGGCAGAAAAGGAAAGCCTCAGGAGGAGAATTTATGGGACAAACACTGAAGAAGATGTGCGACAAAGTCCCGAGACATTAGTTTGGAATCTTTCAGACAGGGTGTTATCCGAGGGTGAAATAGAGATCCTTAACAGGGGTCTCTCTTTTATACCTTCAGTTAGGAGTCAAATCACAGACACTATTGTAGATGCAAGGTTGTTTAGTCGGAATGTCCAGCTTAAACTGGACTGTGGTATTTCTTCTAAGGACACACCGCACAATAAGATTTTTAAAAAACCTAATACTTATGTACCAGTATTACATCTCCTACTAAATGCTTTTACAAAAATGGTAGAGGATGATTTGCATACCCTAGATCAGAATAACAGGAAGAAGAAGTGGTATGGCAATTTATCCCCCAGATTGAGAACAGTTTTGAATAATCTAAGGGATGATAAAACCTTATTATCAGACCAGATGATAAAGGTGGACCCATAGTGGTGTTTAATACTGTTGATTATTTACAAAAATTACTCTCATGTTAAGTGACTGTGAGTTTTATGAAATAATTAGTTTGACTTGAAGTCTGGAGTAAGGTGTGTAACATATCATATATGTCGCAAGATTTATTACTCAATGAGGTTATAGATGAAGACCTGTTTAATTTTTTACATGATTTGCATAGCCTAGATCAGGGGTCTGAAACAGGTTCAAATATATGTGAGAGATGCAACCATATAGCCAAACTGGAGGCTGAGCTCTCTCATCTCAAAACTGGTGAAACCAGTCAGGAGGAGAAGGTAACCTCACACAACACAATTCCAGTATCACATAGCCCCACCACATCAGCGAACCAAACACATAAATACACAAAAACATACTCGGAGGCTCTAAATAAAAATCTACCTAAGCAACAGAGACCTCCAAAGCAGACATCCAAGCAAACGCTACCCCAAAACAAAACACGCACAACACATAGCCCACAAAGTCAGTGTGCCAAGCAGCCATAGCCCTTAAGGCTGAATAACACACCTGATACTCTTGTAATAGGTGACTATTGTCAGACACACTGACGTCCCACTCACCAGGCTGAATAAAGAGAAGGTCACAGTGAGCTGCCTGTCGGGCGCTAGGAACCGCCACATAACACAAGCATGCAGGTCACTCCAAAGCAAATACAAATATGACACAGTCATTGTACATGCTGGTGTGGATGACCTGAGACGTACCTCCCTGGACTACATGAAAAGAGACATAGAGGAGCTCTCTGATCATGTAGCCCAGGCCAGTATGACCCTGACCTTGAGCAGCATCTTACCCTCACCCAGAATGATGCCACAGTACAAAGACAAAATGATCGATTTTAACAATTGGCTAAAATGTTGGTGTCATTCTAAGGGGATCCAGTGTCTGTCAGCCTGGGATGACATGCTCGACAAGCCACGTTGCTTCGCTAGGGACGGCTTGCACCTGTCATCACTGGGCTTTCGGATATTGGCAAAGGCTCTTTTATAGGCAAGGCTCAAAAGTCAAACCCACCTCCATAGATAGCACAAGAAACAAGAAACTAAGGGTAATGCTGCTAAACGCCAGAAGTCTTAACCTCAAGATGCATGCACTCGAAGCTCTCCTCAGTATGGAGAACATTGATATCTGTGCAGTGACAGAAACCTTGTTCAAGGCTCCAGAGAGCACCCCAGCACTACCAGGTTATACCTCATATCATGCTTTTAGGCCCCAAAACCTGGACCGAACCACAAAAGGAGGGTGATTTTCCATATTTATCAAGGATAGCAACACCTCCAGGTTAGTGGCATTGCACGAAGTATCGGAGACCATCCATGTGCAACTAACAGTGGGCAAGACTGCTTTTCAGTTTATAGCATCCTACAGACCACCCTCTCAAAGTCAGGAATCCCACTCGGCTTTCCTGAAAACATTGGAGAACATGAAGATCTCTCCAAACACCATTATATTGGGCGACTTCAACTACCCAAACATAGACTGGGAGCACTACTCAAGCCCCAGCACCTTAGCCCAAAGGTTCCTGGAAATTATAAACTCAAATGCTATGGAACAACTAGTCACCACTCCCACAAGAGGATAACATACTAGACCTGATCATTACCAACATGGGGACTCTATGCTCCACACCTGAAGTATATCCCTCATTGGTAAGATCAGACCATAAATTAATTTCACTGGATGTCCACATCCCGACCCCATCCCCAGCCCAGAAAACCACAGTGAAAAACTTCTCAAAAGCGAACTTCTCACTTCTCAAAACCGAAGTGGAATCCTTCAAGGCCCCAGGGCCAGTGGAAACTACGGCCCAAACTGCAGAACCCTATATAAACGCATTCTATGGACATCTCCAGGAATGCATGGATCATGCTATCCCAGACAAAACCAAAACCCAAACATCCAAAGGCAGGCATCTAGTCTGGTGGACCCCAGACATAAATAAGCTGTACAACAGAAGGAGGAAGATACTACATGATAGAGCAAAATCCCTAATAGGGAAGGCATCTCTGATCAGTACTAGCAAAAAATTACGATCCTTCATAAAATCCTCCAAGGTCAGCTTTGAGAGAAAAATTGCTCAGGACACTAAAGACAATCATAAGGCTTTTTTTCAGATATGTTAGGAACCTGGGATGCAACTCCCAGACTTGTTCTGAGTTGATTCTAAATGACAAAAAATACACTGAACCCACAGACATCGCCAATATCCTGGCTGACAGGTTCAGTGCAAACTTCTCCACCCCCTCCCCCCCAAAAAAAGAGCAAGTATCTATCCCGGCAGAGGGCTGCCTCCCAAACATCTCTGATGCTCAGGTGAAGGCTGCCCTCTCCAAAGCAAAAAACACTGCTTCCATGGGACCAGATGGCGTCCCAGGTTGCATCCTACATGAACTCCAAGAAGAACTAATCCCTCAAATAAAACAGCTGTACAATTTCAGTCTCACTACAGGATATGTGCCCACAGAATGGCGTACAGCAACAGTGGTCCCACTCCACAAAGGTGGAGCCTCTACGGACCCTGGAAACTATCGCCCCATAAGCCTGACTAGCTTAGTCTGCAAGGCTATGGAGAGGATCATCATGGAGCTTATAAACAAAGACATTGGGGACCTACAGACACTAGATCCTACCCAGTTCGGCTTCGTCAAGGGCAGATCCTGCCTTTTGAACCTGGTTGACTTCTTCAAAACAGTCACCAAAGCCATAGATGAAGGGAAGGTAGTCCACACAGCCTATCTGGACCTAGCAAAGGCATTTGACACAATACCCCACTCGGGCATCATAGATAAGCTATCCAGCTTAAATACAAACCTCTATGTCACAAGATGTGTCGCAAACTGGCTCAAAGACAGAACCCACAGAATGAGAGTTGCTGGAGCCATGTCAGACTCAAAACCGGTCACAAGTGGCATCCCACAAGGTTCTGTCCTGGGACCGCTCTTGTTCGGTATATACTTTTCTGAGGTACAGGCCAACGTGGGAGGACTATGGTTCACCAAGTTCGCAGATGACTGCAAACTAGGTGCCATAATCAACTCTCCAGCTGACACAAACATCCTTCAAAAAGTTCTCACAGAATCGGATAACTGGTGCCAGAGCCATGGTCTAAAGCTAAATGCCAAAAAGTGTATAGTCATACCCTTTGGCAAAAACAATGTGCCCACAAATTACCACATAGGCGGTAACCCATTAAGTACAGAGAAAGAAATTAGGGATCTGGGGACCCAAGTTGATAGCAATCTCTCCTTTGACAACCACATTGCCAAAGTGGTCAGAAAGACCTTCTACATAGCCCACCTTATCATGAAAGGATTCACATCTAGATCAAGAGAGGTAATCGTGCCCCTTTATTCATCCCTCATCAGGCCCATCATAGAATACAATGCCCCTTTTGGGATGTACCTTACCCGACACCTGCAGCAATTAGAAAGACCCCAAAAGTACCTCACCAAGAGGATCGAGGGACTCAAACAGATGCCATATGCTGCTCGGTTAAAACTCCAGCTCTACTCAGTTGCATACCGTCTACTTAGAGGCGATCTATGCCTGACATATAAAGCTATGTCCAATCCAGAATTAATGGACATGCTCCACCTCAGTAAACCTAAATCCCTTAGAGCCACACGCTCGAGGGACTTGAACCTCAGCACTGAAATAAATAGAACTTGCTGGAGGGACAGATTCATAACCCAGAGGCTCCCTTCGCTCTGGAATAGAATTCCAATTCATGTAAAGCAGAGCACCTCACTGAATCTCTTCAAGAAGAATCTTGATGAGTGGATGGGGGATCGTAGGTTTGTCCCGGGGATTACTTCCGTGTCACTATTAGACAGAGGCACAGCAAACTAAACCTTAAAAAAGGCACAGTATACTCAAATCAAGGGGTGGCGTAAGCCAAAATAAATCGGGCTAGGCTTATAATTGCCCCAGGGCAGATAGCCTAGTATGAACCTATGAACCTATGAACCTATGTGATAGACCCCTTGATTCCAGTCATCCAAGGCCTTCCCAAGGTACATAAAAATCCCCGAGACTCACCAATGAGACCAATAGTGGCAGGGAGAGATTGGGCAATGGAGCCCCTATCCATCTACCTTGAGAAACACCTAAGACCCTTTGTGAATGAATCTACACATATTCTTAAAGACACAAAACATTTCTTATTGGACTTATACTCCAAGGTTGTAGATCTACCATTAGATATGTATTATAAAATGGTTACCCTGGATGTAGAGTCCCTTTTTACTATGATACCTAACTCTGAAGGTGTTGAGAGTGTTATGAGATGTTTACAGAGTTGCAAAGCCTATAGTCCAGCTATGAAAGATTTATTTGGTGCCTTGTTGGAAATTGTTCTGGAAAATAACATCTTTCTTTTTAATGAGGTAGCCTATATTCAGAAGGATGGCGTGGCTATGGGCACTTCATGTGCCAATAGCTACGCCAATCTTGTCATGCTGGACTGGGAACGTAATAAGCTGTTTGTCCTAGATAGTTTTAAGGAACATGTTGTTTTCTATGCATGTTTTGTTGATGATCTTTTCCTCCTGTGGACTGGTACAGATAAAGCCCTGGATGACTTCCATAAAGAGATTAACAGTCTAACCATTTTTTTTTAACTTTTCTATTAAAAGTTCGATTAGTTGCATTACTTTTTTGGATGTCTTTGTTGATAGACTGCCAAATGGGATGTTCAATACTGGAATCTTTAGAAAAACATGCTATAGGAATTCCCTATTACATCGGGAAAGTATGCACCCTAATTACATATATAAGAACTTGATAAGGGGAAAAGCGATAAGAGCATCCAGGATGAATCCAAATTATGATAGCTTCTTACAAGAGTTGTCAAACTTAAACAACAGGCTTTTACAAAGAGCATATAGGCCAGATGAGATCACCTCCCACTTTGAAGGTGTTTTGGAGTTGAGAAATGGTATTGTTAGACCATGTTTCACACAACCATATCTAGTAGAGAATGTCCCTGATATATGCCCTGAAATTAGGAATCCACCAGTTAGATTTTCTGTTAGTTATACGCAAGACATAAACAGTATAAGAGAGGTTTTGAACAAGAATTGGAATCTACTTTTACTTGATTCACAACTTAAAGACATTGTTGGTGAGGAGCCTTATTTTAGATATAGGAACAAGTCTAACCTACATAGATTACTTTTCTCCCTCGCCTATCGATACAGTCTAATGAGTGTTTGAACAATATTGTGGGTACTGTTCTGTGTAATTGTTGTAATTTTTGCAAATTTGTAGATACCAGTTCCCAGTTTATTCACCCAGTTACTTCCTATTGTTTCAGGTTTCAACTCAGTGCTAATTGCAATACATCACATGTCATTTATTTAGCTAAGTGCACTGCTTGTCAAGCATTCTACGTAGGCAAGACAGACAGACGCCTACGAGACAGAGTAAGGAAACACCTTTATCACATTCGCACACTGTCTCCACGCAGTGCACTTTCTAAACACATTATAGACAGTGACAATACACATTCATTTGTATTCTTAGTTATACAGATCAATGAACCCAGTGTTAGGGGAGGGGATATATACAATTACACTGAAACACTGGAAGTAAAATGGATTATCAGACTTAGAGCAGACCGGAGACCAGGTCTGAATGACAAAATTCCTTTGAAACCTGTTCTTAAGAATAGGAGACTCACTGTGAAATAAGCATACATATTTTAGAATGTTAACAAATGTTTTATTTTTGTCTTTATATACTGATGTATATTTATATACTGATGTATATATATATATATATATATATATATATATATATATATATATATATATATATATATATACATTTATATATATTTATATATATATATAGTTTTTATATATAGTTTTCTGTATACATTTTTTATTGACATGCATTATTTTTGCATACTGAAAACTTTTAATCAGGAACAGGAAGTGATGTCAGCCCTATTTCCTTATAAAATGTGACTTGATTTTATTCAGTGTTTTTTTTATGGTTTGACAAAGCCCTTACAGGGTGAAAGCGCTTACCGATAAAACAGCTTGGATTTTATTTGTCTTTGGCATGGTCTCAGTCATTGTTTGAACTAGCATTTATTTCTGCTGCTTGAATAAGCCTAAGTGACTGCTAGATTTATGCTGATTTTTGTTGTCAGCCTTGGTTTGCTCCTGTGCTTCTCTTTTGGATCTGTAAAAAAAAAGTTCTAAGCTTGTTCCCCACATTTCCTGTAACTAGTCTAGTCCAGATACAGATTTGCTGTATCCAGGACTGTTTGTAAGCTTCTGAACCCCCCCCCAAGCCTTTCTGTGATGGACAGAAGCCTTCTAGCTTATCAGTTGGAGTGGTAAGCACTAGGTAGTCTATCTACCACAAGAGGAGTGGTTTCTGATCCAGAAATTGTAGTTTATTGGCTGTTTAGGTAGTTTTTCCATCCCTTTCAACTTTCTGGTTTAAAAGCCCGCATTTGAGCTTGTTTCCTGCCTTTTCTGTAACTAGTCCTGGTCCAGATACAGATTTGCTGTATCCAGCACTGTTTGTAAGCTTCTGAGCCTCCCAAGCCTTTCTGTGTTGGAGGGAAGCTTTCCTTTAGCTTATCAGTGGGAGTGGTAAGCACTAGATAGTCTATCTACCACAAGAGGAGTGGATTCTGGCCCAGAAATTGTAGTTTATTGGCTGTTTGGGCAGTTTTTCCATCCATTTCAACTTTCTGGTTTAAAAGCCCATGTTTGCACTTGTTTAAGCTCTGCTCAGTGTCTCTGAGCTGAGGTAAACTATTACTGGTGCCAGAAAGTCTGCTCTTCAGTTTTTCCCTTAGACCTTGCTAGTTCTTTCTCTCTTGCATTTCAAATAGCCTTATCGCTTTGCACTTCAACAGGTTTTTGTAGCAGTTATTATAGCACACCTAAGTGCCATCAGCACTAGTCATTCTTCATTAAAATAGCTCTAGTACTTAGCAGTTCTGACCACTCCTCCTGGCATGATTAAAGGGCAGTTCCCTGTGCTTTCTCTTATTAACCTTGTGCACTTGGGCATTCTGAGGCAGTGTAGCAACTGTCTCATGTACACAGGCAACCCTCCCCTCTTACCTCCCAACACTCAGACTTGTGAGAGATGCACTTATATCACCAAATTGGAAGCTATTCACTATCCAGCCAAGACCAGACTAGGTGGTCAAGAGGAGAAGGTCAACACCTGCACCACACCACATGGAACACATAGCCCTCCAGAACATCCACTATCACAGCTCTCACATAAAATCACAAACCACACACCCACCTTTGTGGAGGCTCTCAAAAGAAATTTACCCAAACAGCACAGACCACCAAGATAGAAATGCACTCGACCACCACAACACCACAAACCACAGGACACATAGCTCACCGCCACAGTGTGCCCCTCAATCTAAGCCCCTAAGGCTAAACACCTTGCCCAATACACTAATCAGAGGTGACTCAATAGTGAGGCACACAGATGTCCCACTCACTAGGTTGAATAAGGAGAAGGTAACAGTCAGCTGTTGTGCCAGAATCCGACACATAACACATGCACTCAGGTCATTCCACAAGTACAAGCATGACTCTGTCATTGTCCATATGGGTGTGAACGATATGAGATGCACCTCCCTGGACTACAAGAAAAGGGACACGGTGGAGCTCTCGGATTATGTGGCCCAGGCATGTATGACACTAACCCTGAGCAGTATTCTACTGTCACCCAGAATGATACCACAGTACAAACAAAAAATGATTGACTTCAACAACTGGCTAAGTTTCTGGTGTCATTCTAAGGGGAGACAGTATCTGTCTGCTTGGGATGACATGATTGACGGACATCGATGCTTTGCCAGAGATGGCCTGCATCTGTCACCCCTGGCTAAGGCTCTTGCCACCCCTATAGTGCCTTTTTTAGGCGGTGTTCCAAAGACCAAATTACAACTGTAACAGCTATAAACAAATGCAATCTGAGTGTCATGCTGATCAACACTAAAAGTCTAAATCTCAAGATGCACTAGCTCGAAGCACTCCTCAAAATGGAGAACATCGACATTTATGCTATAACAGTGACCTGGTTTAAAGCAGCAGAAAGCACCCCTGCACTATCAGGCTATAACTCATTCCATACCTTTCGGCCCCAAAACATGGACTGAAGCTCCAAAGGCGGTGGTGTATCCATATTCATAAAGGATATGCACACCTCCAGACTAGTAGCCCAGCATAACATTTCTGTGATACTTCAGGTACAGCTAACATTAGGTAAGATGGTGCTCCAGGTCATAACCTGCTATAGGTCCCCAACCATGTCCCTAGACTTTCATTCTACATTCCTAAGCACCCTGGAATCTATCAAGGTCCAACTGAACACACTTATACTAGGAGACTTCAACTACCCCTCCATCAACTGGGAAAACTACTCAAGCACCAAGCACCAATACACTGACCCAACACTTCCTGGAATTCATCAATTCCAATGCCCTGGACCAGCTCATTCTGATCCCCTCTAGAGGAAGCAACATCTTTGACCTCATTATTACTAACATGGGTGACCGTTGTTCTACACCAGCATTCAATCCCTCTGTGGTCAGATCCGACCATAAACTAATCACCATGGAAATCCACATCTCACCCATACCCCCCCCCCCCCGCAAAGGTAACCACCTTGTAAAATGTCTTCAAAGCTGAATTTGGACTCTTAAAAACAGAGATGGCTAACTTCACAGCACTCATGCCCATGGAAAATAGCTGCATGACTGTCAAATCATATACCAATGCACTGTACAAACGTACATAAATGCATGGACTAGCCATATCCAACAGAACCAAGACGCTCTCCTCCAAAAAAAAGGAAGCCAATCTGGTGGTCCCCTTCCATTAATAAACTGTTGCAGAAAAAGGTGAAGTCCCAAGACTGGAAAAACTCCCTTATTAGCCTCAACAAAAAGTTGAGATTCCCTCATAAAATCCTCTAAAGCCAGCTATGAAGGCAGAATTGCAGCAGACACTAAAAACAATCACAAAGCCTTCTATAGTTATATCAAGAACCTCCACGGCAATACCCGGATTTGCTCTGAGTTACTGCACAATGGTACCTCCTATACTGAGCCAACAGATATTGCCAAAATACTGGCTGACAGATTCAGTGCGAACTTTACCACTCTCAACCCCGCTAAAGCACCAATTGCAATACCGGAAGAATGCCAGGCACCCAGCATTACTGCAGCACAGGTTAAATCTGCATTGTCCAAGGCCAAGAATACAGTTTCCATGGGACCCAATAATATTTCTGGCTGTGTTCTACATGAACTACAAAGTGAACTGGCACCACATCTGTGCGCCCTGTTCAGTCACAGCCTCACCTCGGGCTTTGTCTCTACCAAATTGTGCATTGCTACAGTCATCCCTCTCCATAAAGGGTGAATGTCTACAAACCCTGGGAATTATTGCCACATTAGCCTGACGAGTTTGATGTGTAAAGCTATTGAGCGCATCATCATGGAACTGATTGATAAAGATATAGGAAATCTCTAATCTGTAAGACCCCACGCAGTTTGGCTTTGTGAAAGGGAGATCATGCCTGCTCAACCTGGTTGACTTCTATGGGTGAGTCACCAGGGCTGTGGATGAAGGTAAGGCAGTGCATACAGCCTACCTCGATCTGGCCAAGACTTTTGATACCATTTCTCACTCAGGAATTATTGATAAACTCATCAAACTAGGCATCAAACCCTATATCACTAGGTGGGTTGCAAACAGGTTCAGAGATAGAACACACAATGTGAAAGTAGCGAACTCCAAGTCAGACTGCCAACCAGTCATGAGTGGAGTACTACAGGAATCGGTTCTGGGTGCTCTGCTGTTTGGCATCTACTTCTCATAAGTCCAGGCCAGCACAAAGGGACTCTGGCTGACCAGGTTTGCAGATGACTGCAAGCTGAGAGCCATTATTAACTCACCAAGTGATGCAAACATCCTACAGAAAGGCCTCACTGAGACCAATGACTGGTGTCGAAATGATGGCCTTAAACTTAATGCCAAAAAATGCGTCATCATCCCCTATGGTAAAAACTCAGTTCCCACTAATTGCCACATCAATGGGAGCCTACTGAACACTGAAAGCATTATAAGAGAACTGGGGATGCAGGTTGACAACAACCTCTCTTTCGACCACCACATTGCCACTGTGGTCAGAAAGTCCTTCTATTTAGCACATCTCATTACCAAGAGTTTTGCACCCAGTCACTTAGTAGGAATACATTTGAGTATTGAAAAACAGGGAGAGAGTGATAGCCAGATTTTACTGGCCGAGCATTTTTCTGGCAATCAAAACAGAGTATTTTACGTGCACAGACTGTAAAAAAAATGCCTAAAACCTTTATTTCAGGAACTCCTTACTTCCACTGCCTATTACTCAAGTATCTTCAAGCCAATAATTATAGACATAATTAGACACCAAGTTAATATCACAAATGTCTCAGTATACATTGGTGATTATGAACTATGCAATGGGTTTTCCAGCAGCTATTCCTCTACAGAGATTTATTGCTAAAGTTATTGGTAATTCCCTCTTACAGATGTTCTGTAGAGTAAAATTACCAAAACAGATTCTAACTAAAAAGAAATACTTTTTATATCAAATGTCAGGAAGGAACTGTCTCATTTTATTTTAAATCAAACAATTCTATCTATACTTCCATCCCCAAATAGATAGGCTTGTCAAATTCCTTAATAAAAAAGTTGAAATCAATCTTCAAAAATGTATGTATAAGTAAGGGAAAAAACAGAACTTCCTTTTGTCTTATCTTATGGTTGCTATCAGGAAAATCCAACAGTCTTTTACTGGATTTAGTCAGTATGAACTTTTAAATGGAAGATGGCCCAAAGGAATTCTTGATATTGCCAAAGAGGCTTAGGAACAAAAGACTACCCTCACTACCTCACTAAAAGTATTATAGTTAATGTTTCAGAGCTGCATGAAAAAATGGTCACTGTCTTTACCTATTGTTATAAAACATTTGCAAAAACACTCAGATAGCCCAGCAATATATTTACAACAGAAATGACTCAATGAGAATTTTCTGAACAGTGGACAAAGTATCTGTCTTAGCTCTGAGGAACAAGAGTAAATTCCTGTCTGTGTACCAAGGGCCATTACGAAATAGTTAGGAACATAAATGATGTAGATTATAACATGAAACAAGTGGGGAGATGTAAACCTGAACAGCTAGACCACATTCATATTTTGAAGTAGTGGAAGGAACTGGAAGTTCTGATAGCTAGTATGGCCAAGAACAAAATGGAGGATGAGAATTCATAACCTGAAATATAAACACAAATAAAGAATTATTAGTCCACCAGAGAAATGAGATGCAGAATTCCTTCATGAAAATAACTGTTAGTTTCTGTTGTAGGAGGCAGACCAAACCTGATACAACATGATTCTGTTGCAATTCCTGGATATAAAGTTAGGCTTAAGCCTTATAAAATCCCTGTGACCTGAGAGAAGCCATAAGTCTGGAGATAAAGGAAAATGCTATGATTTGGGGGTTGACTGAAGATATATACAGAGCCTGAAAGTCCAACTTTGTTTGTACCCAAATGTAATGACAATACAAGTCTGCAATGATTTCACCAGCTAAACAGCATTCCAAAAATGTGATGCTTATCCTGTTTCAAGGGTAGAGAAATTGGTGGAAAGGCTTCATAAAGCTGGTGTTCAACTATACTTGGACTTACAAAAAGTTACTGGCAGAGTCCCTTAATTTTACAGTCTAGGGCAAAGACAACATTTTCTTCCCCAGACAGCCTTTTCCAATATAAGGTCTTGCAATTCTGTTTATGTGGAGTACCAGACACTTTCCAGCAACTTACTGATACAATTTTAAGACCCCATGGCTGTTATACTGTGCCATATTTGGATTATGTGGGCATATGTAGTGAATACTGGGGCAGCTATTTGTCTAAGTTGTGAGAGGAGCTGGATGCTTTATGGCAGGCAGTGTTTACAGCTAATCCTTGAAATGTAGGATAGGGATTTCTGAAGCTAAATAGTTGGGATTTGTCATTCAGCAGAGAGTTGTAAGGCTGCAACTGGAGAAGGTGGAGGCAGTGTAACAATGTCCTTAAACAGTTTCTAAGGACCAGGTTAGTGCCTTTTTAGGACTGCCAAGTTATTGCTGTAAGTTTATTTTTAATTTTGCTTTGGTAGCCTACCTCTGATGAGACTTACTAAGGCTAAATCTCCCATAAGTGTCAGGTAGACTCCTGCACAGAACCTGCTTTCGTGAAGAAGACATGAAATAAGTCCTGGTGTTTGTCATCCATCCTGCTTGCATCTACTTATTCAGACCTTCTGCTGTGCATGCTGATGCATTTGCAGTTGACCTAGGGCCTGTGCTATCCCAGGAGTATCGTGGCAAAGACCACTGTGTTTGCTTCCTAAGCCATAAGCCCACTTCACAAGAAAATATAAATGCTAAACTAAAAAAAAAGGTTTGGGCAATGAGATGGTAGTTATCTCTCTCACTTATTGTTTATTAGCATGCCCCTTTATCTTTGTGACTGATCATGTTCTTATCCAGTGGTTGGCACAATGCAGGGAGAAGAATGCAAATCTAGCCCATTGGGTAGTTTCCTTCCAAAATTTTACATTTAAAGTCTTTCTTCAAAAAGGCTCAAATAACAATAATATAGGCAATTAGCTTTACAGCCTGTATGATTATGCAACCTGATGGTTCTGCACTTGGAGAATATGGTATGTATTCCAGTGTTAAACTATAGGTGGAGTATGCTTTAGTAAGTCTTGGCTCAATTTCGTATGGCTTTAGATCCCCAAGTATCTACTAGAACAGTAAGGATTGATTCCATCCAGAAAGTAAAAGAGTAGAGATATACCAGGAATTAAAGCAGGGATAAGGATGAGATATAAAAATCTTTCATTTTAACTTGCTTCTAGCTTTTTAGTTTCAGTTCTAAGGTAGCACAGTGTCAGTTTACACTATGGTGTTAAGGGGGAAGGGGGACTAAGATAAAATAATTAGTTTATTGAGTTTATTGCTTTTATTGCTCTTAACAGAACCATCCTCTGTAGCCACTCTCTTGCGCCAAATAACCTGAATATATATAAATAATGAATGCTTTTCATTACACTCAACTAGGATCACTTGTTTGTGTGTTTTCTTCTTCTTCTTTCGGCTGCTCCCATTAGGGGTCGCCACAGCAGATCAACTGTTTCCATTTCTTCCTGTCCTCTGCATCTTGCTCTGTCACACCAACCACCTGCATGTCCTCTCTCACCACATCCATAAACCTTATCTTAGGCCTCCCTATTTTCCTGTTACCTGGCAGCTTCATCCTTAGCATCTTTTTCCCAATATACTCTGCATCCCTCACATGTCCAAACCAGTGTAATCTTGCCTCTCTGGCTTTGTCTCCAAACCTTCCAACCTGGGCTGACCCGCTAATATACTTATTCCTAATCATGTCCATCCTCGTCACACCCAATGCAAATCTTAACATCTTCAACTCTGCCAAGTCAAGCTCTGACTCCTGCCTTTTTGTTAATGTCACTGTCTCCAACCCATATAACATAACTGGTCTCACTACCCTCTTGTAGACCTTCCCTTTCACTCTTACTGGTACTAGTCTGTCACAAATCACTCCTGACACTCTTCTCCACCCACTCCATCCTGCTTGTACTCTCTTCTTCACCTCTCTTCCACACACACCATTACTCTGAACTGTTGATCCCAAATACTTAAACTCATTCACCTTCGCCACCTCTACTCCCTGCATCCTCACCATTCCTCTATCCTCCCTCTCATTCATACACATATATTCTGTCTTAGTCCTGCTGACCTTCATTTGTCTTCTCTCTAGAGCATATTTCCACCTCTCCAGGGTCTCCTCCATCTGTTCCCTACTCTCACTACAGATCACAATGTCATCTGCAAACATCATAGTCCATGGGGACTCCTGTCTGATCTCGTCTGTCAACCTTTCCATCACCATTGCAAATAAGAAAGGGCTCAGAGCTGATCCTTGATGTAATCCCACCTCCACCTTAAACGCATCCGTCACTCCCACCTCAAACCTCACCACTGTCACCCTACCCTTGTACATATCCTGTACCACTCTTACATACTTCTCTGACACTCCCAACTTCCTCATACAATACCACAACTCCTCTCTAGGCACTCTGTCATATGCTTTCTCTAAATCCAAAAAGACACAATGCAACTCCTTCTGACCTTCTCTGTACTTCTCCATCAACATTCTCAGAGCAAACATCACATCTGTAGTGCTCTTTCCTGGCATGAAACCATACTGCTGATCACTACTCATCACCTCCCTTCTTAACCTAGCTTCCACTACTCTTTCCCATAACTTCATGCTGTGACTGATCAGTTTAATCCCTCTGTAGTTACTACAGCTCTGCACATCACCCTTATTCTTAAAAATCGGTACCAAAACACTTTTTCTCCATTCCTCAGGTATCCTCTTACTTTCCAGGATTTCATTAAACAATCTAGTTAAAAACTCCACTGCTATTTCACCTAAACACCTCCATGCTTCCACAGGTATGTCATCTGGACCAACAGCCTTTCTGTTCTTCATCCTCTTCATAGCTATCCTTACTTCCTCCTTGCTAATCCACTGCACTTCATGATTCACTATCCGCACATCATCCAACCTTCTCTCCCTCTCACTCTCTTCATTCATCAACCCCTCAAAGTACTCTTTCCATCTGCTCAACACACTCTCCTCGCTTGTGAGTACGTTTCCCTCATTATCCTTTATCACCCTTACCTGCTGCACATCTTTACTAGCTCGGTCCCTCTGTCTAGCCAATCGGTACAGGTCCTTTTCTCTCTCCTTAGTGTCCAACCTTTTATACAACTCTTCATACACCTTATCCTTAGCCTTCGCCACCTCTCTCTTTGCCATGCACCTCATCTCCTTATAATCTTGTCTACTTTCTTCATCTCTTTGACAATCCCACTTCTTCTTCGCCAATCTCTTTCTCTGTATACTCTCCTGTACTTCTTCATTCCATCACCAGGTCTCCTTGTCCTCCTTTCTCTTTCCAGATGTCACACCAAGCACCCTTCTAGCCATCTCTCTTACTAGCTCTGCTGTAGTTACCCAGCTATTCGGTAACTCTTCACTGCCACCCAGTGCCTGTCTTAACTCTTCCCTGAACATCACCTCACAATTACCCTTTTTCAATTTCCACCATTTGATCCTTGCTGCTGCCCTCACACTCATCTTCCTCTTCTTGATGACCAATGTCTTCCTACAAACCACCATCCTATGCTGCCTAACTACACTTTCCCCTGCCACCACTTTACAGTCTCCAATCTCCTTCAGATTGGCCCTTCTACATAAGATATAATCCACCTGTGTGCATCTTCCTCCACTCTTGTATGTCACCCTATGCTCCTCCCTCTTGTTACAATACGTATTCATCACAGCCATGTCCATCCTTTTCGCAAAATCCACTACCATCTGACCTTCTGCATTCCTTTGCTTAACATCATACCTACCCATCACTTCCTCATCCCCTCTGTTCCCTTCACCAACATGCCCATTGAAATCTGCTCCAATCACCAGTCTCTCACCCTTGGGTACAGTCATCACCACTTCATCCAACTCAATCCAAAATTTTTCTTTCTCATCCATCGCACACCCAACTTGTGGAGCATATGCACTAACAACATTCATCATTACACCATCAATTTCCAGCTTCATAAACATCACTCTATCCGACACTCTTTTCACCTCCAAATCACTCTTATCATACTGTTCCTTCAGGATAATGCCTACGCCATTTCTCCACCTATCCACACCATGATAAAACAATTTGAAACCACCTCCGATACACCTAGCCTTGCTCCCCTTCCATCTGGTCTCTTGCACACACAATATACCAACCGTCCTTTGGTTCATCATATCAGATATCTCCCTCCCTATATCAGTCATACTGCCAACATTCAAAGTTCCGACCCTCATTATCACAGTCCTAGCCTTTACCTGCCTTCGGGCATGCCTTCCACCTCTTCTCTTCCTTCAACCAACAGTAGCCCAATTTCCGCCAGCACTCTGTTGGTCAACAGTACTGGTGGCGGTCGTTGTTAACCCGGGCCTCGACTGATCCGGTATGAATTTCTGTACAGTTTTCTGCATGTATGATTTAACAGGATATTCCATTTTAAACTCAACTGTGGACTACCTACTACTATTTTCTATTTTATTATTTTGTAGTATATATTTTACAGTTCAATTTTTATTAGTGAACTAGGTGCATAACATATTTTAAGGAGTGAACTTCACACATGCCAGAATGCAAAGTTTCTTCTTTGTTTGTTCTTAACCCAATATAGGCTACATACTGGGTTTTCTGGACTTCAAGGGACACCGCATATTTTTCTTTTTGCTTTTCTTTTATGAGCAAACTAAGTTGAGTGCAATTGAAATTAGGCCATAATCTGCACAGGAGTTAAAAGAACATTGAAACAACCTTCATTTCCTCCAGCTCTTTGGTTTAGACAATCCATTCTTCTTATGCTTGCTTGTACTTGGAAGTGAAAAACTCTACTTTTCCCCCCTTTCGATTTAAGATACAAGTCTGTGTTTAATTTAAATACCCTGGGATCATATACACTTATGATATCTTTCATCAATGGCCAATAGCATCAGTGTACATTGCATCAAGCTTTGCATGCTGAAACCTAAAATAATCAAAATGACAAAATGTTAAAACTCACTCACTCAAAAAAGAAAAGCAGTTTCCTTTTCTGATCAGCCAACTAATAAAAAAAAATAAAAAAATAATAAATAAAATACACCCTGATGTCATTTTTCTGAATAGTGATACTGTTAGGAAAAGGGTCTTTGGAAAAATAATTTGTAGGGCAGGGGTTAAGAGTAGTGCCAGGATTAGGCTTAGGGTTCATATACATGAGTAAGAATGCACAGGGGGGATTTCCAGGGGCTTGACTAGGCTGGTTCTCCTTAAGAGATGAGGTATGGTCTACGGGTAGACTCTGGAGAGAATTAATGGTCACAGGATTCAGACACTTTGAAATTCCTATAATTGTAAGAATCTTAACCCTAACCCTAACTCTAGCTCTACACATTACCTTAACAAAAACATGAACACACACACACACACACACACCCACATACATGCACCAAGAGTGGCTTGTGCTATTGGACTGCCAGACTGCAGCCCACCCCAGCTGTAAAAAAGAAAAAAAAAGGCATTAAAAAAAATAAAATAATTAGTATACTATTATATACTGGCTGCATAGTGAAGCGTCATTACTTGAACTGCACATGTGTGCGAGTTCCGTGTTTTTTAAAAAAAAAAAAAACAATCAAGACTGGTGTTAAACCAGTCCAAATTAAGAAGAGAGGCATCAGTGTACAGATGCCCATAAGTCTATCTGGATTGTAACCACAGTAAAATAGAAGGGGACTGGACTGCCACATCCACAGTCATTTATGTGACATGGCTGGCTGCTGATTGGTTCTCACTGCAAGATCATGTTGAACAGGCTGATGATTGGTTCATTCTCATTGCTGGGAATGTTAGGATGGTGGTTCCAAAACTCCAACAGATTCTCAATGCAGGGAAATTAGGATGGCTACTGAAATTCAGGTTCATTATTGTAGTGTGTGTGTGTGTGTGTGTGTGTGTGTGTGTGTGTGTGTGTGTGTGTGTGTGTGTGTGTGTGTGTGTGTGTGTGTGTCCCAGTTAAATATACCCGGTGGCTAGAGTTACTCAGGCTCAAACCCTGTACCTTGGGTAGAAGTATCAAGAGGCTGAATTCCCTACCCACCACCACTTGTGAAAACTGTAAAGATTTTTGCCTCATGTTTTTGTTCTGTTGTGTTCAATTCTGTTCCTGTAGTTTTCTGGATTTTTGTAATCAGTGAAGGTTTGAATTCACTAAATAATGACAGGCATTTGCATTTCAGACTTCATATTCATTAGAAAACACATGGTAACACAAAACATTTTATTCTAGCAATTTTCTAAATTTATAAGATCAATATTTAAATTTTGTCCTTATTTATTGGGCTGTATTCCCCCCCTTTGTCCAGGTGTTTTGTGCTAAGAGGTTGAGAGCTATGGTGTGAACTGAATTCACTAAATGATAGCCATTTAAGTTTTAGTCTTCCTCTTTTACAAGAAACAGCTAATTTAGCATAGTGGTATGTTGCTCTGACTATAATATACAGGGTCATGGGTTCATGACTTGGCAGTGAAACACACGGTGATAACACACATTTTATTGCAGCAACTTTCCAAGATTATACAAGTAATGTTTAACATGTGCCCCTGATTTTTGAGCTTTTGTCCCCCCTCAATAAATTTTGGCTTTTTCTAGATTTCTTGTGCTGCAAAGTTGAGAGATACCGTTAAGTGTTGAGTGGATTTTACAAGGGGCTGAGAGCTTCAGAGAAAGAGAAGTTTAGTGCTACTTTATGCTAAGTCTGCTTGCATTGTCAATAGCATAACAGATCGAATACTTGCTTTTGATGCAGAAGGCTGTGGGTTCTACTCCTACTATATGTAGATTCATTGCTGATACTGTACTGTGTTGTACTTTTAAAGGGGGTGAATGCTGCAGTCCTGACAATGTCCTCTTTGGCAGAGATACTTAGTCACTATAAGCCTGTTATCATTTTGCCATTCATTCCCTATTGCAATATTACTAGATTATCATTTTTAATGTAACATAGGCACGTTATTCCTCAAGAGCAAAAGGCACTTTATTTGTAGATTAAACAATTTAATATAAAGTTTTTGCTAGCAGCAACCTCTTCATTAGTTACAGATCTCTTTAATGTGGAATTATTTAGATGAATTTTACTTCTGCAGACATTGTGCATATTTACTGATACTGGTGGATTGTAGAAGTTTGAGTAGACTTATGATGGAAATGTTCCGAATTGGGCAATTTTGTCATTATTGGTGCATGCATTTTGTTTCTTTGTTTACTGCAAAAATGTTCAAAACAATACATTTAAAATACTCTCTAACAACTGTACTATATTATATAAGGAATATAATTTAATACAATCAGGAATGTGTATCAAAGAACACATGTATGTTTCATGTGCAAGGAGCCTATGATTTGAAAACAGCCCAAAGTTAATCTTTATCTGCCACTGGCCAGATGTATTTTCTTTGAATGTGGGTTTCAATGCTGTTTCAATGAATGTGAGTTTCAAGGGCAGAGAAGTTTTAATGATGTCTATTTTCATTGTGAGACTGCATTGCTTTGTTTAGTAGATGTCTATTAGTGTTTGTGCTGTAAAATGTAAAATAAAACTTTTAAATGAAATCCAAATCATCATAGAAGTAAAGCAGTATTCACATTACAGTGTTTATGGTAAACAGGGTGAAATAGCCACTTAATGGGACATTTGAATGGCTGCAGGGTGGAGGCCCCATTCCTCCATGATTTTGTGAGGGTGGAAGGGTGGCAAACTCAAAGGCTGAACTATACCTCTCAACTGTCCAAATTTTTAGCAGAATGAATAGATTTCTGCTTCTTATTGTTGGTTTGTTCCTCATAAAATCTGTGGTTTCTGGCAAACCATTTAGGAATGAAGTCACTAAAAAATGACAGACATTGAGTTTCAAACTTTATACCCTTCAGAAAAATGCATGCTAAAGCAAGATCTGTTATTCTATCAACTAAGTTTATACAAGAACAATTTTAGCACTGTTTGTTTGTTCCCCCAGCATCTTTGGCCTTTTTCAGATTTCCTGCATTAAGAGTTTGGGAGGTACATGCACAAAAATCACTTTATAGAATTAGGTATATCCAAACTTCTCAAGTTTCTCCAATTTTGGCTCAAAATGTTGCTCTCCCCCTAATAATCCCTCTGCAAAATGGCAATTTTGGAAGAAAGCATGGAGGGTTTACAATTAATAAATAATTGTAATGATCAGAGTTATAGATTAATTTTATTTCAGAAATGCATGTAGATTCTCTTATTTTGTCAGCTGCTCAACTTAACATTACTTATATTTTAAAAAATGTCCCTTCTTTGACAGGTTCCCAGCTGTATTGTCTGGCTATTTTATATTTTTGTATCACATTATTGGTCCGTTTTTAATAAAATTGTGGTTTTCTGACAAATTAATGGCAAATCATTAAAGACTGAAGTTATAAAATAATGACAGACATTTCAGTTTCAGACCCTTCAGAAAATTCATACTAATGCAAAACCTATTAATTATATTATCTTTCTAAGAGCAATATTTAAAACTTGTCCTTATTTTTGAGCCTTTGTCCCATTTCTATGTATGGGTTTGTCCAGATTTCTTGCTCTGAGGTTAAGAGGTATGACAAATGTGTCAGGGCCATCACCATCAGCCAGAGACATTTTAAATTGTGACATGCTTGTCCCCACTCCCCCATGTAGTAATTCTAGATGTGTCCAAGCAATGCAAGGAGCAGTTATGCAGTGTAACTGGGCAGAGCATCCCCCATCCAAAGTAGACACAAGGACTACAGTGGCTTTTCATCTGCCCTTGATTTTGTAAAATGTCCTGGTTTTCTGTCATATTTTTGTTGATTTATGCTTCTTATTATTCAGAAAATGCATGTTGTTGCAGTGCATGTTGCTCTGTGTTTAAGTAGCAATGCTTTAATGACCATCAGGTAAGCTTGTCTGAAATTGTAAGGTGCAGGTAAGTCTTAATAAGCATGCTGTTAAAGAATGATCAACATTGAAAACCTTTTTGTTGTTGCCATGCAGAGAATATTTACATAACTAGATAACATATAAGCCTTAGGAATTGAAATACATATGACAGTATTTGTAATAAAGGACAGGATTACAATATTTTCAGAAGCTCAATATATTTGTTGGAGACTTGTAGGCTTTACAGGTAAACTAAACAGAATGCCAATCTATCATGTGTGGTCCATAACCTGTGCACTAATCCTTTAAGCATTTTATCTTGAGCTTGTTTCTTGTTTGCTGTTCATTTTTTTACTTTGATCATGTTTTCCCCATGAAACAAGTAAATAGTTGTCAGGCAGCAGGCCTTTTTTGGATAAGAAACATTTTTACAAGTGAGGGTATCACAGAGATTGCTACTTTCACAATGCTACTTGGTACTTTTATAAAGCTGAATATAAATTATAATTAGAACTGCAGTGCAAGGAGAAGTGGTTTGAGTTGAGTACTGCTTGTTTTTTATACTTGATTTTGATTGGCATTCCAGTAATGTATTTAAAAAGTAATTTATTTTTTCATGCCTCAGATACTTTTTGTTTCCATCTAGATATTAAGTAAGCTGTCATGTAGCCAAATGCATTGAAATATTTTTTTTCTTCTCCACTTCATTTGTCTTGATTGGATGATTTGGTACCCACAGTAGCATATTTAAAGTCCCAGTTTTTGTGGTTTGGAGCATAGCTCTGCCCCTTTCTATTTGGCCACACCTCTTCCCACTGGCCCCACCCATTCAGCTGTCTCCTGCAGCCCCCCTTTGATTTGAAGTCACCAGCCACCACTGAACATGCGCGCACACACACACACACACACACACACACACACACACACACACACACACACACACACACACACACACACACACAAAATCATCTCATCTGGCCCTTACTCTAACCCTAACCCAGAAACACTTACACATAGACTCAAAAACTTTCACACACCTTTCACTCTAACCCCTTTGTCTAGCAGTTATTGTACCCTTAACACATAAAAACTCACTTACCTGCATGCAAAGACAGCTAACACACCTACAAAGACATTCAGCAATTTGATATTTAACATCTCCAGATATCAACAGGCAGAATGTTTGATTTTAAAGTTATGGCAATGTAATTTGTTGCCAAGATATCATGTTCACCAAAAATAGATACAGTTAATATTTGTGTGTGTGTGTGTGTGTGTGTGTGTGTGTGTGTGTGTGTGTGTGTGTGTGTGTGTGTGAAGAGTTAAGATGGGCACTGGGTGTGAGTGAAGAGTTACCGAACAGCTGGGTAACTACAGCAGAGCTAGTAAGGGAGACTGTTGAAAGGTGCTTGGTGTGACATATGGACAGAAGAAGAAGGACATTTACATTCTGAGAAACGGAACCAGGTTAAGAATGTAGACAGAGAAGATTGGGCAGCCTTTATTGATTTTTGCCACTTACCTATAAGAACATTTAAACCTGATAAGGGAGGGGGACTAGTGGTAATGGAGCAAGACTGGTATGTTCAAAAGATGAGTGCTTTGTTGAACACACACATATATCAAAGTTAGTCTGAATGAATTCAACATAGCATACAGGAAAATAAAAGAACACCTGAATGATTTTTGAATAGAAAAACTTATAGATCTATCTTTGTTGAACTATTTATCCATGCCAGCCCCAAAGACACCAGTATTATTTGGGCTACGAAAATACACAAATCTCTAACTGACCCACCTATGAGACCCTTAGTCGATGCCCGCTACAGTATAACTTACCCATTGGCGAAAGTAATAGATAACTTCCTGAAGAAATATCTAGCGGATGAGGAACAGATTTGTAAAGACTCGTGGTCTTGTTTAAGTAAACTAAATTCTCTTGTATTGGAAGCTGAATGCAATTTTTTTAACTATTGATGTTAGAGATTTGTACACTTCCATCCCTCAAGAAAAAGATATTGATTGGGTTCTACATTTTTTGAACATGAAAGTCTCCCCTGACAGTGAGATCAGGCTAGTTAACATACTACTGGATATAGTGTTAATGAACATTTTCTTTATGTTTGATGATCAACTTTATTTACAAAAATTCGGGCTGGCAATGGCTCCCCATGTGGGGCCAACTTTGTAAACTCATTGATGATTGTTTGGCAAAGAGAATTCATTCTCTCACAAACTCATTTAATAGAATTTTTTTTTCTTTACACACACTTCCTAGACAATATTCTCATTTTATACAAGGGGAGGTTGGAAGAAGCAGAAAGGTTTATGGATTACTTAAATCAAACTACCACATTCTTAAGGTTTACACACACCTTCAATACAGAGATGATAGCATATTTGGATATTGAAGTGTTTAAGGTCTCAACCCAGAAGGGACTAGCAGCTAGGATTCATAGGAAAGATACATTTTCCAATATGTACTTACACTTCAGTAGTTTCCCATCCCTTCCACCAGAAGAAATCTGTAATGAAAGAACAGTTAGTACGAGCTGCGAAGATGGTAACTATTGATAGGGAATTTATAATGGAATGTAATAAGATAGCTGAAATGTTCCTAGCTCGAGGTTACCCAGGGGACCTTAATAATGAAATGGTTGATGAAGTGATGTATAAATGATCCAGTGGATTTTACAGACCATTATAACAGGTACGCTGTCAACAGGGAATGAGATGATTAGTACTCAGAAGAGTAATAGGTCATCAGTGCCATTTATTTTAACCTATAGCCCCAAGAATGGCCACATTATTTCAGTCGTAAGAAAGAACTGGGACTTGCTAAACAACAATTTGGAATTATGTACATTGATGGGTTTATGCCCCTCCTTTAGTTTTAAGAGGGGTATGAATTTGAAAAATTTTATAGAAATGAGACAACATAAAGTTATTAAGAATCCGAGGATGAGTAAATGTGAATCATGCAACATTTGCAAACATATGAGTATAGGGTACTTATTTAACATCAGGGATAGCAGTTATAAGACTCTATCAGGCAAATATAATTACAATTCAAGCTATGTTGTGTATCTTGCTCAATGTAAACTATGCCCCACATTCTACGTAGGAAAAACTGATTGTAGACTGCTTGAGAGGGTGTATGAACATCTATATTACATTAAAAAAGGCAAGGTTGAGAATGCTTTAGCAGCTCACATTAAAACCAACCCCACACATAGCTTTATGCTTAAAGTAATAGACCATGTAACTGGTGAAATAAGGGGAGGTCCGAGATCTTTGTTACTGGAAAAATTAATGTGGCAGATTGGTTTAGATGCTTACCACTTCCTAGGTATAAATGATAGTTGCTCTATGCAATGTTTATTAAAACTCAAAAGCTTGAATAGATAACCAATTCATTTAGGCTAATTCATCATGATAAGTTGCTCTGTATTACGTTTATGGTTTGTATTTGATGCTCACAAGTTTTTCCAATATAGTAGTTGATTAAATATGTGGTTTTATTCATTTTTTGATACTTAGCCTCTATAACAAATGTAGGGCGGCCACGGTGGTGCAGCAGATAGTGTTGCCGCCTCACAGCAAGAGGTTCTCCGGTTTGATCCTCGGCTGGGGTGCCTTCTGTGCGGAGTCTGCATGTCCTCCCTGTGGTCGCGTGGGTTTCCTCCGGGTGCTCCGGTTTCCTCCCACATCCCAAAGACATGCTGTAGGTGGATTGGACACTCTAAATTGGCCCTAGGTGTGAGTGTGTGCATGTGTGTACCTTCTGTGGAAGGTTGGGTGCCAAGCTGGAAATTCGACACTGTAAAACTCCACTGCCAATCATGAGCGGACAGGTGATCCACTGTGGCGACCCCTAACTGGGAAAAGCCAAAAGAAGAAGCCTCTATAATGAATGTGGGGCTATTTGATGTTGACAGTGGGTCAGTAAATACTTAACTCTAACTTACATGTATTTTATTTTTCAACATTAAGAAAAATTGCATGCATAATAGTTTAGGACTTTATATATTGAGAGTAAATATAGTTCGTATATAGTTTTTAATGGATGTTTTTTAGTTTGCTTTGAAGTTGAGACCTTCTTTATGATTACTTGTCAACTTATTGAATAATTGAATAATTGGGAGTGGAGGGAAGTGTATTCTTGTATATAACTTTGTACATGCTGTTATTTGTCTGAAGAGGTTTGGTCATTGAACCAGATGAAAAGCGCTTAACAACATTTTTCAGTGTGGTACTGTGGTTTTTTATCATCATCTTTTATTAAAGAGCTGAATAGCTGAAGATTGCTGGGTGTTTGAGGTGCCATTGTCCTGCATTTTTTGTCTTTTTCTACAGTTTGTGGTGTTGGCTCATTTTGATATTTGCCTTAAAGCAACTCAGGAAACTTGATTTCTAAAATAATAAACCACTGTTAGTCACTTAGAGTTCTAAATGGGTGAATTAATGCACAACGAAAGCCTGGCAAAAAACAAAAGTGGCTGTTTATGAGGTAAAATCACTCTGCTATCAGGAAAAAAATAATCATGTGTCTGTATAGAAATTAAGTAAAATACACATCTGGAGTTTTGCATGGATTAATACAATGTTTTTTTTAACCAGAAAAGCTTATTGTGCCTAAGTTACATTGAATGGGCAATTGCAAATCACAAAGCTATTGGGCTCCGGTGGGAAGTGGACTACATGGTAGCAGTCCATTCAATGAGCTTTCTCTCTCAGGGAGTAATTAACAACATAATAAAACAGCTGTGATCACTTGACAAATAATTCTAGAATCAAAGTATTACACCCCAGAAGTGTTTTTAATACTCTAGGAACTCTGTACATAATGGATCCAGGAATGGCACATCCCACACACAGCTGCCATACAGGTAGTCTAGAGGCCTTAAGGCAGCTTTTACTGCTACAATGGAAAATGGGCCAGCTCATAGTTTAGTAAGTCAAGTGTTAGTAGATACATTGCAATCCAAACGGTAAGGTTACAAGAAGTATATGACAGGCCAAGCATCCACAATTCAGCCATCCTCAGCTTTCAAGAAAAAAGTAGATGATTTGGAGAATTGAACAAAACGAATAATTTCTGTCTTTTAGATCTCAAAATAAGCATAGAATAGAATGAAATGGTATCCTTTGTACAAGAGCAACAGCTGATGATATTAAGGATTATATGTGATATCAGTATTGAAACAGCTCACACAACCTTAAACCACCCACACCCCTGGTGCTCCACTGAGGTGCATCGTTTTAAAGTATCAAGTTTTGTGGACAAACAGAAGCTATTAGATATCACCAAATAAGATAGAGAATCATTTACATATTGCAGCTTTATAAAAATGCATCAGTATAGAAATAGTGCAAAGGAGGGAGATCACAATTGTTTGCCACCTATGTTTTACAAACAAGACTGGAGCATTCTTCAACTACCCAGCTGCACTTGTTAGATGGCAATGGAGTGAAATGTCTTTCATAACACCAGAAAAGGTGTCAAACTTCTTACACTCAGTAACCAAAGCAGAAGATCACTGCAGTTAACTAGAGGGCCCATGCCAGAGAAAATATAAATTGCTGAGTAGTACAGGAAAACATGTTCCTGTACTAAGACCTCCAATCCGCCATAACCATCCTCTGAGAAAGAGAAGATATTTCTTCAGCAAGAAAACAATACTAAAAAATCACCTAAGAAAGAGGTGAGTAACAACTATTCTAGATACAACAAGCAGAAAGGAGCACCTGAGTTCAATAGATGACCTACAGGAGATAGAAGTACAAGGATCTGGCTACCTGCAAATGATAACATTAACTCATTTGGTGAAGAAAAGGAAAAAATGCCAAAAAACACCTACACACTATAATTTTTAATGGGACCTTGATCTAAACTTTATAACTTTATCCAATTAAGAGTGTAAACAAAAGCAGGTACACAACAATTTATAGTATAACGCTATACTGAAAGTTGTAATACTGAATTCAAAATCCTGAAATGTAAAAATGTTGAAACTTTACAATTTTGGACTCAGAATACTCACTAATAGCTTACATGTACTCTATATCTAAACAGCACAAGTACACAGCTATTCAGTAAATAATATCCCTCCCTTGCTAGTTAAACTCAGAAATGAGTGCTAACTTGAGTCCTATGGGTGGACAAGTCCAGCTCTCTACACAAGCAGTATTTTCGTTTCAACATGTCATCATTGTGCATTCAGTATTATGACCCTCAGTATATTGATTTTCATTAAGTTAACATGGACACAACAGTCATAGTCACCTGAATAAATAGGTTCACTGGTAAATATCAGGCTATCAGCATGTTGACAATTACAAGCCCAGATGATAACCAGAGGTCAGAATCACACTGTGTATCTTGCATCTGGGAGGTAAAAAACATAACCATTATGCCAAACCTATCCACTAAACAGTCCCTTTTATATAATTTCCCCCAACACTAGCAAAGTTTAGTCTGTAGTATGAAGACTTGAGCACTGGTAGTGTAATTTGTTCATACAAATTGTAGGGTTCATACTCCAAAATAACAGTTTGATGTTTGACTTATTTCTCTTTCATTTTACAAATTGATATCATATTTAATCACTGTATCCATTGTTTCATACATACTGTGCATGTAGTATTGCCTTACTTAATTACTCATATGCTAATTTTTTCTATAATGACATTACATATATGTGTATTAAATTCTAAGATAAAATGCAACATAACTCAAAAGGTTCATGAAAAATATAACTGCTAATGCAATTCTATTAGAGGAGCTAAAAAAAAAACGAAGATGCCTGAATAATACATATGGGAGTCCAAATGCTTACAACCTAGCATTCAGTACAAAACAATGAGTGGTAATTTGCATAAAAATAAAGTAGAATTGTCAATATTACGGCAGGAGCAGGACAGGGAAAAAGATTGGGTTTGGTTAAAATGAAAATAATTCCTGGTTTTATATTCATTGCTAATCTGTATGGCACCACTGCAGATAATCCAGCATTCGTAGTAACACTGTTTGAAAATTTAGGGGATTTTATAGGAAGCAAGCACCCATAACTTTTGGGCAGAGATTTTAATGTAATGGTAGATTTGATATGAGGCGGACTGGATCCAAAAGAGGACAAGCTTAAAAACAAGAGCTGATAAACACAAAGAAGAAATGTCAAGCTTTATGTAATCCATGGTCCATTCTTAATGAAGGATATCAAATTATATGTTTGCACACAGCAGTCTAGCATAAAGCTATTAAGATTATTGGCTTCTAACAGCCCTTTTACAGTAAGCAGTGACAGGTATAAAAACTAAAATATGCCTTATCACTGACCATGAAGTCGTGGTCATATCATTTTATTTCTCAGCATAATGACAGAAGGTGCAAAGCTGCAGAAAATCTTCGCCTAACATTTAAAGGTCCTAAGTCTAAGTTTTTCAAAGAGAAGATTAGGAAATGTATGCAAGAAAACTCATTTAATTCCATCTCAATCTTTCCATGGTGGGAATATTCCAAATCAAATTGCCAGACAATTGGTGTATGGCTTAAAAAGTGAATGTTAGCAAAAATGAAACATACAATAAGGGATTTAGAAACTCAGTCAGCACAGCTACATCAGGCATGCAAAGCAAAAAAGTTTAAGGATTACTAAGGGTTTATTAGCAAACCAAAAGACAGTGGAATCAGATAAAGTGTTTCAATATAAGTCAACCCTGCAGTGATGATGTGATGTATTGCCAGCTATGCCAGGAGAAGTAAGGCAGTGGAGGTGTAACATATGCCAGCATAGCTATCTGGAGTTTTGTAAAGAGATATATGTCATTTGTATATCTAACTGATTTGATGTTTGTGCTAAAAATGTATTTGTAAAGTTGCTTGTATTAAAATGTATCAACAGTATGTCCTGTTGGACAGAGAAGAAATATACATGTATGTCATACTGTGCTGTTGTTACAGAGGATACTGGAAGAGATAACGTTAATCACTGTCCAGCTAACTTTGAAAAGTAGTCTTAAATTAAATTACTTAATTTAGGCCATAAAAATTGTATCTCACAGGTCTCAATGCATCTAAAGAGAAAACGTCTGTACTAGGAAGCCTTCTGTATTGCCCTTGGGGATGAACTATTTGCTACTCTGGGAGGTTTGAAATTGTTTTCTGACTTTCAGAAGTTGCAACAGATCTTAACAAAGCTGTATGTGTGTGTATTATGACACATATCTGTGAGATTATGGTTCATTTGCTAGTAAAGGGGGTAGTATGGGAACCAGAAGTCAGATGACCAGATGTGTGTGATGTCATTTTGTAATCCAGGACTAAAATGATGCTTTAATACTAGATGAAGCAGCAGTCTCCGAGCAGTCTGTTTTTTGGAACCTGACAAAGAAGGCTCTCTCACCCATTTCATCTTGTCTTGCTTTAGTAAGTAACCAGGGAAAAGCAATTCCTGAGATCAGTCAAGAAAATATAGTGAGATTAGTTAAGTACTGTTTTTCTGTATCTGTGTGAATCTATTCATCTGTGTTATTTTAATATTTCCTGTGGCTGAAATTCTGGTGTTTATTGTAAATAGATATTTAGTATGTTCATGTTCTTTTATTATTTATTATTAAATATATTTAAACCTTTCATTGTGGCTGGTCTCTTAGAGAATGTTTTAACCTTTGAGAGTACTTGTATCTATTTGGTGACACTGTGGCTGTTCCTGGATGCCTTATTGCATTGGTCAAACACTATCATTTGTATTAGTATACATTTCACTCACTATAATTGGGTAACCTTGTAAGACCCTTAGATTAGCTAGTAGCAGTAACTACCTTATAGTCTGGGCAGAGGGCCATAGCTAGCAAATTTGTGCCAACCTTTCCCGTGTGTGTGTGTGTGTGTGTGTGTGTGTGTGTGTGTGTGTGTGTGTGTGTGTGTGTGTGTGTGTGTGTGAAAATCAAATCTCAAAGAGTGTGTGTGTCAGCTACTTGAAGCAGGGACACAGAGCATTTGTTTCTCAGAGAGGGTGCTGGAGGACTTAACTTGGACACTCGGCTGAGAACTCAACTCTTATTGGGTGTGGAGGAAGAGAGAGAAACCCAGACCCTGGACTGAGTGTGTTCCCTGTGTGGTATTCAGGGAAATTGTGCTTGATGCAGTGAGCTGCATCTGGAAATACTGTGTGTATCTACTATGTTCCAAGTGAATGCCCCTCACTAGTGTCAGTGCTGAGGATTCAGGCTCCTTCATTACTGGCCCAGAGGATGGATGTCACTCCTGCATAAACAAAGTGTAGTGCTGCAGGCTTGGGGTATGGGCATTAAGCCAGGTAAACTACTAGCACTCAATTACATTACAAAAATCTTTTGATTGTCCAGATGGTTAGACAGCTGGTCATCTCATTAAAAGAAATCAACAAAGCATTTCAATGATCCTATTCTAAATACTAGAAAATAGAATGATAAGCAAATACTCTCTGATATACATTATTAAACTTTTCTGGAATCCTTGCATTTTCCTTAGGTTAAAACAGAAGACAAATGCCACCTTTTAACCAAATTCAGGTAAGAAAAAAAATGAAATAAGCAGTCTGGTTGTGTACAAAGGATAAAGCTTCAGAGCCAGAGGGAATAAAACACATCTATATAAGACTACAGTTCAGCTTATGGCTATTTAAAGAAAATGTGTGACAGCACCTCAATTCCATCATCACTAAATGAATCTATAATTATAGTCCTTCCAAACCTTTCAATGGTCCCTCACAAGAGGAGAATTATGGGCCAATTTTACTTATAAATGCAGAAGCCAAACTTTGCACTCAAATATGGGCATCCTCCAAAATATCCTTCTGTACTAAGTCACCCTAATCAGGTGAGATTTATTTAAAGATTTGCAGCGCTGATCATATTAAGTTACTGCTTAACTTATGTCAAGACAAAAATTAACTATCCCGCCATCTTTATCAAACCTAATAGAATTTGCAAAAAAATGTTTGAACCTGTCATAATGTATCTGTATAGATTGATTTATTAAGATTTTTATGTCTGATGTTTTATCTGGTGAGCATTTCCCTTTTAATTAGGTATTATCATTTAATTAATGAATGTATTTAAGCTGTTATTACTGCTGTACCCACTGTTTGTCTGAAGAAGTAGAGACTAAGCAGCAGCTACATTAAACAGTGAATATTATTTAGAGTTTATTCTTATTGTTTTCAGTTCCGTTTTGTTTGTGTTTTTACCAGTTTTCATTTTTTCGCCATTTAACCTGTCATAACGTGGAAAAATATATGGTCAGTGCTGGAACATGTTGGCATGCTCACATCAACAATTCACAGTATACAGGCTTTATATGAGTCTCCTTCAGCCTCCCAGGTACCACCCTTTCGTAGTCATTCACACAACCCAATGGGATGAGACATGGTATCACTGCCTCCCTTATTATCTTTACTTGCTATTGAACCTCTAGCCTAAATGCTAAGCACAAATACAATACCGAAAGGTTTGATATCAGCTGAGGTGGATGCAAAAAAAAACGACTTTTTGCTGAAAACGGTCTATTGACAAGTAACTCTAAACAAGATCTGAGCAGTTTCGCTACATTACTGGAACCTTTTCCAAAATATTAGGTGTGAAAATGAGTAAAGTGAAAATGATGCTTACAACAAATTAAGCAGCAAAATAATTCTTAGGAACAACTTCCATATTTCCATATAAAGTATACAACTCTTCTCCCAAATACTTATGAAAAATTTGTTTTGTTAAAATACTTATCTGGAGAAAACTCCATCTGCACTACTATAGTATAATTCATGTGGAAAAGATGGTATCCTTAGACATGTCCCTATCCCCTATAATCACAAACGTCTCTTGAAAATTCAGAAATTTTTTATGGGCCACAGTGGTGCACCAGTTAGCATTGTCACTTCACAGCAAGAGGTTCTCCAGTTTGAGTCTCAGCTGGAGCACCCTCTGTGTGGAGTCTGCATGTCCTCCCCCACAGTTGAGTGAATTTAAAGACATGCAGGTAGGTGCGTGTGTGTATGTGTGTGTGTGTGGGTGTGCCGTCTTTGAACATTGGATGCTAGGCTGGCAACCTGACACTGTAAAAACTCCCTGCCAATCATTAGCAAACCAGAGTTATGCTGTGGCGACCCCTAACCAGGAAAAGCTGAAAGACAGTTTTATATGGAATAGGAAAAAGAAGAACTTCAAACATCAAATATTAATTTCACCCCATAAACAGAAGTGTTATCCAGCCTGCAAATATATGCAGCAACTAAATTTGCCACCAAATGTTTTAACTTCTTGAGATACATGATACATTCTTTGGATAGCTCTACCAGCCAGATAGCCTACACAGTCCATTTACATGACAATATGCACACAGTGGCACACTGTTTTGGATTCAGTAAGCAGCTCTACAAGGTGTGTAGAGCCAACCACAGCCACGGAAACAAGGTAAACACTGTGGCATGCAAATTACAGCATAAGCAGCTGAATTGTATGCTAATCAACTGATCCAAGATGGAGGAGCTATGCAACAAAGCAACTGTGTAGACTCACTGCTGGTTTTCCCTGCAAATTCCAAAACTTATTGAAATACAGCCACAAAAAGGAGTCTACACAGAAACAATGTTAGTGGCTGCTATTGCTTTAATTCATGTGTATGTGCAATAGGCTGAAGTCTATGCTGCTACTGCTGCTAACAGACCAAGGCCAAGAGTTTTCAAACCCCAAGTAACCTATAACAATCTACATGATGTGGAAATTGTAAAGTGCCACAGGCTGGATAGAGACACACTACAAAAACTCTCCAACCTCTGTTGTCCTCAACCCAGAACCAGGACTAACTTAGGGGAAACCCATCCCAGTGGAGACAAAGTTATGTGTACCTCTTAGAATCTTAGCTACAGGTACCTTTCAGAGACTAACAGGGGGCATGCTCGGGGAGTCACAGCCTTCAGCATCCAGGATCCTCCATCAATTCCTGAATGCTATGCTCCAACATGCCAGTGACCACATATATTTTCCCCGTACTCATAAGGATAGGGCCAGAAATATGCAGGGATCCTATCCTGTAGCACACTACCCTGAAGTACTGGGTGCCATAGATTGCACACATATAGAAATTAAGGCACAACCTGGAAAACAGGGAAGGTTTTACATAAACAGAAGGGGCTTTCACTCTATTAACTGCCAAGTTGTGTGTAATGCCAAGGGAATCATCTTGAGCATGTGTGCTGGCAACCCTGGCAGTTACCATGACTCACATATCTGGCACACCTCCCAACTCACATATCTGGCACACCTCCCAACTGAATTAAATGTTCGCTAGGGTAGATATCCCACAGGGCCATTTACTGGGAGATGCAGGTTATGCACTGGAACCATTACTGATGGCACCCATCAGAAATACACACACACACACACACACACACACACACACACACACACACACACACACACACACATAGAAGAATGCTTTAATGAGGAACATGTTCAAACCAGAAATATCATACAGTATGGGGGAACCAGCAAGCTGTTGTGGGTGTAGGCAGATGTAGGCGTGCTCAATATGCCCTTGCATTGGCTAAGAGACAACATATAGCACACTCACTCACCACCTAGGGGCCTAAAACCTTTCTCCTATGCACATACATACAGGAACATTGATACCAGGCAACTTCACAATCTTTACCTACTTATGTATTGGCTGTCTACTGTGTGCATCAGAAATAATCAGCCCTGAACTAAAACTGTTGCAACTGCTGGATTTACAAGGTAAGTGTTGACCCTTGAGTGTATTGTGTATTAATAAGAATGACTGGCCTATCATTGCATTTTGTTAACTAGTAGTGTAAGCAAGTAAAAGTTGGGTGATTTGTACAGAAATGACCTTAACATGTGACAGCAGATACTTATTTGACTTGTATGTGTCCATTATTAAGCAGTAGGCCTCAGGCGTCAAAGATTCACAAAGTCATACCTCTCAAGACTAGTAATGGTCACTGCATGCCCTCAGTGTAGCACCATACATTTGTACTGGGAAATCATTTAAGTTAGAAAGTAATGATGCACATTGCAGTTTCAGACTTCATAACCCTCACAGGATCATTAACAATAAAGATGGTAAATTCTGATGGTATCAACTGTCTAACTTTCTAAGACCAATATAAGTCAAAGGTACAATTACCATTTCAACATCACAAATGCAGATATGCTAAGCACTATGTCAGCTATGCACCCTGAGCATCAACAGAAGTCTTATGCATGCCTGAATCCAAAAGATACAAAACAGTGATATGGCACAGTTATCATCACTTGCACAGGGTGTTGAGGGGCAGGAAGCCTAGGCTGACACAAAAGGTTGGTGAGTGTGTGTGTGAGTAAGAAAGAGAGGCAGACAGATATTTGGATAAACCAACATATGGCCAATGAGACAAAATGAGTTTTAAGCTGCATGTCTGAACTACATAACTGTGTGCGTGTTTGTAAGGGGCCTCCAGGTGAAATTAGTGTGTTAGTGCTTGAACACAGCCAAGGTCTGTGCTAGCTCTATGTCTTAGTATGTCAGACAAGTGTGAGCCATGCATGGTAGAGGTGGCAGCTCATCGTTGTCAGAACTGACCAGGATAACTGGCTCTGCCAGGAGTTGCACTGGCACCTCAACACCCATGGTCAGATGCACTACTCCTACCTAAACTTGACTGATGCCTGCTGGATGAGCTCCCCTCACAAGTATGCCCAGGACCAAGACCCCATGGTCTAGCATGTCTGGGTGTGAATAGCTCACCTACTGATGGAGTAGTGGAAGTACAGCCACTATGGAATCATAATCGGGCATGGCCACATTAGCTAACAGCAGATGATGTGGCTGACCTACGCCCATGAGGATGCTGTCCCCCTACTAGCAGATGTTCCATCATGACACCGCTCATTCCAATGTGTCAGTCATCGGATCCATTGAGTCAGCAACAAGGTAGAGGCAATCAGATATGTCAGCCTGTGCCACATCTACAACCCTAATCATTTCTCTGGAGTACCTGTGCCTCCATGATGGCTCTAAACATACAATGAGTGGCACAGAAAGGGACACCTATATAAGGTGGAGGATGGACAGCAGGCCTCCTCCAAGCACCCCTAACAACCCTCCTGCATGGTACCTCACCCACAATTTGGCTATGGCCAGAGTCAACAGGCACTAACGCTGCAGTAGCCACACATCTCTGATCAAATGTTTTGCCATCCACGTGTCCAATATCTATGGACTCACTGGAACGGGTAGGTGTAGGCCTACTGGCTGTGTCTGATGGAATTACAGGGGATGGCTATATGTCAACCTCAGTGTCATATTCAACCTCTGCACCCCCCGACTATGGCTCTGTTTGGCCACCATCATCATCAGAGTCTGGTGTTACTCTGATATCAGGTGGTAGAAGTCCCACACTTCTACTGTCAGGATCACCTGTGATAGTAAGCAAAAAACACAGGAAACATGAGTACCTAAACTAATATACTCCAATATATGCTAACAAAATAACAGTGCTGCCACTATTAGATAGTACAGCAATACACACAACAGTCCTGACATCAACATCAAGCACTAAAATATTTCTTTGAATTGCTCATCAGTACTGACATAAAAATGTTTGGCTTACCATCTGCAGGTGAGGGTATTCTCTGGATGCCAGATGGTCCTGGAAGAAGTTAAGCAAAAGGTAAGGACAACATCATCACAATTAACAGTAACACAGGGGTAATACTTATACTCTTTTATATGTCCATTAACTATACTTTCAAAAAGAACGTGGATGGCAACTGCAACCTATGCTAATCAGTCAGAATGTGTTAACTGCAGAAATCTTCAACCCCCTCCAAAAAAAAATTCTTGTGAAACAGAAGTAATGTATTGCTTTAAATTATTTTACTATACAACGGTATTCAACAGTTAAGATACAAAAATCTACCTGGAAGCTTTTCCTGAGACATGCTTGCTATCCCTGAAACAGTAGCAACAATGTCGAGGGCATGCTGTTCTACACTTTCCTGGGAGCTGTCTGGATCCCTGATAGTAGACAGGAACTCTTCATTTTTTTAATGGTGGCTGTGTAGCAGGCCCCCTCTGGTACCTGTCCAGTGACTGCCCACTGCAGCTGCACTTTTCCATGCAGATGAGATCATGTCAGTGGTCCTATGGCGCACCTACTCATATGTTCTTCTGTGGCCACCCACGGCATTAACATCGCTGACAATCTGCTGCCAAATCTGCATTCTATGTGACATATCTTCCCATCCCCATTCAAGCAGGAAAGCACCATGTTGCCTAAAAGTGTCAACAATGACCTGATTTTTAACATCAGTCAAGGGTGGTTTTCGAGGATTGAGATGCTTGGTTGGCATAGTCCTAAGTGTCCTAAAAGACAACAGAAGGAAAATACATCTAAGTATCACATAACTACAAAATAATTGTTCCCATATACAACAGAAAAGGTATTATTTCAGTATTACCCACTGGAGAAACATACAACAGCCTAGAGATTTGAAATATTAACAACAGGTTGGATACAAAAAAATTAGAGTAACAATAGCAACATAATCTTGTTTGTGCCATAACTGTAAAGCAAGTATGCATGCATTAGCCTGTAGCACAAATCAGTTGTAAGAGTCCAACATTAGACTGATCAGAGGTTGTGGGTTCAAACACCACAGTTCACAACTATACAGTACTGTTATTTCTTCAATAATATTTACATTAAATTAAAAACTCTATACCAGTAGCACAAATGCCCTGCTGTAAACTGTAATCTGTATAATTGGAGCATGCATATATGCAATATATGCAAATTTCAAGGATTACTTTCAGCAGTCTGTAGTATAGTGTGTATCTGTTAGAATGATTATTTAAATGTAATACTTCAAATAAAAGAGTTGTATAATTGTATTAATGCAATGTATGTCATCTATGTTCTTGTTGTTTGTCTTTCGGCTTTTCACGGTTAGGGGTCGCCACTAATTTTATCTCTTTTTTCCCCTCACCCCAACCCTTATCTCTCTTTTTTTATTTTCTATTATGTGTCATCAAAATGACTCAATGTCATCCATGGGTACCACATCACTAAATACTACACAGCAGAGCAAGGTAGGCCAGCCCCAGAGGATTAGCCTGCCCCCCCTCCACCTGCTCTAGCACCAATGCCCAGCACATCAGGGAGTCAACCTGGCAGCACTGCCTCTGCTGCCCCTGCACTACCTGTGTCCTCAGTAGTACTGCCCTGGAAGCTGGTGCAGTGGTACCCTCCAGGAGCAGTGGCAGAGGTAGTGATTTCATCACCTGCAGGGAGATGCCAGGGATGGTGCATAGGGTCATGCTCCACACCATTGGTGTACACATATGCTGGATGGAGAGGCTGCTCTCCCTCATGCTCTGTAGGAGGAGGAGGAAATGTCAAGCACTCCAGCCACAACTGGAGTAAGGAGATAATGAAGACAGTCCAGGGGGTGAGGACTCAATTCTCACCATCTGTAAGCTTGATGTCCATGAGCCTTTGTTGTCCCCTCCCTCACCCCAATCATGGTGTCCCTCAACCTGTGTGTCCATCATTGTCCCTGTCTCTTGTCTTGTTTGTCTTGTATGATTGCATTTGCTTCCTCACCTACTCAACTTACCAGAACCAGACATGCCTATATCACTTACCCAGCAGACCTCTCTTACTGAATTAAAAAAAGGGCACTTGTTCCACAAAAAAAAATTTCCCATACATAGCTCTCCATTTTGTACATGTCTTCTTGACACACGTGATTCAGTCCAATTGGCAATACAACATGATTGCATTATCACACCTGTTTGTGCAGGTGACAGTCCAAATTCAGTTAATATTCTGCACATATTTTCAGTTAACACTCTTAAAGAAATGGATAGCTATGGCTCTTTCCTACCTCCATTCTGAAGACTCATGTATTCCTTTCACTTTGTTCTTCCCACTGCTTACTACCCATTTCACCACTGTCCTATCTATCCTATTTTAACATCTTTAATCTAGTCAAAAAATAGAATCATGCACAACACAGATAAGTAGCAGAAAAAGCAATGGATTCCTTCATTTTTTGGGATCTATGTTTGCACAGAGTTTCACATCATATACCAATGCACAACAATGGTGAACATAGGTACAATGTTGCAGTTGCCTCAGCACAATCTTGCTTAACACCACTGTGATATGCCAACACCTAGCAACACATGTACTGCCATTGCATTATCATTCTTTATTTAAAAGTCTTTAAAATATTAGATACACTTGGATTTAAACCCAGTATCACCTTGGCTCAAAAAGAAATGTGTCATAGGATCATAGGAGGTTACTAGCCTAATGCCCCCAGGGCCCTTATAAGTCTATCAAGTTCAACCCATGTTCCCAAGTGTGTCTGGTTCAAGCAAACACTAAAATGAGCATGTATTGCCCCTCTCCAAGAGGGACACAGATGGAACCCCTGGGGTAGATTTCTGGTTACCCATCCAATCACCCGAATTACACTTAAATAGGGCCAACAAGGGGGCTTTGTTTAACATGAAGCTTGTTCCAAAGGCGGGGCAACTTCTGCAAGACAAATATGTCTCTCCAGAAAGTTCTGTTAATGTCATATACTAGGTTAAACTCCTTTGAGTCAGTGGCCCCGTGTGCCATTTGACTTGCAAATGTGCAGCATTTCCATTAAAGCTGGGTCAGTGATTGCTCTATATGCTAGGAATAGTTCACCTCTGAGCAATATGTACAACACAGAATAAAGTGACAATGATTTCAGTCTGTCCACGTAAGACAGATCATGATGACCCTGAATTTTCGTTGAAAGGAACCTTTGTGGTCCCTCCAATTGCTGCAGGTGTTTGGAAAGGAACATACCAAAGGGAGTGTTGTACTCTATTATTGGCCTGATGAGGGAAGAGTACAGGGGATTATAACCTCTTTTTTTTCTGGAGACAAGACTTTACATGAGATAAACAATATAAAATGCCATTCTTACCACTGTGAAAACATGGTGATTACATTTAAGGTTGCTGTTCACCTGTGTGCCCCAATCTCTCACCACTGACTGTGTGCTTATGGTATTGCTATTGATGTGGTAGTTTGCAAGAACATCACCCTTGAAGAAGGGGATGATAATACATTTTTTGCATTAAGGTTAAGACTATGACTTTGGCACCAGTCCTTAGTCTGCTTAAGAACTTCTTGCAGGATGTTGACAACACTAGGGGTTTCAATGATCATTCCCAGTTTGCAGTCTTCAGTAAACTTTGTCAGCCACAGTCCTTTAATTTTAGCCTGTACTCCAGAGAAGTAGATTCCAAACAGTAGGGGTGCCAGAACCAATCCCTGTGGAACGCCAGTGGTTACGGGTCTGCTGGAGGAGGTAGAGTCCCATATTTTGACCGTATGAGTTCTATTAGTGACCCAGTTTGCAACTGACCACACAATATATGGGTTAATACAGAGCAGGGTGAGTTTATCAATGATGCCTGAGTGGGGTATTGTGTCAAAGGCCTTGGCTAAGTCTAGGTAGGCCATATGCACAGATTTGCCTTCTTCTAGGGCTTTGGTGACTATCTTGAAGAAGTCCACCAAGTTTAACAGGAATGATCTCCCTTGACAAAGCCAAATTGGGTGTGGGGTCAAACATTTGGAGAGTTCCTATATCTTTCTTAATAAGGTTCATGATGATTTGTTCCATGCCTTGCAGATAAGGCTGGTCAGGCTAATGGGTCTATAGTTCCTGGGGCCCATGGATACACCCCCTTTGTGCAAAGGGATGATGGTAGCTGTTTTCTATTCTGCTGGGATGAAGATAGTGCTTGGGCTGTAATTGAAAACCGTGCTCAATGGTAACGCTAATTCCTGTTTTAGCCCATGCAGAACACAGCCCAGGATGTTGTCTGGTCACATACAGGCTGTGATTTTGGCCTTAGAGAGGGCGTTTAAGACCTGCTTTTTGGAGATACTACATGGGGGAACAGGTGTTAGGGATGCTTTGGGGTATATGTGATGGGGATAGGGGAGTGAAGTTTTCACTGATGCTGTCAGCCAGCAGGTTTGCTATATCCAAAAGTTTCTCCCATTTTTTTAAATTTCTTCAAGCCTTTTGTGTTTCTACTACCATGACAGGAATGGACCCCATTCCTAAGTCAAAGTACAATTAAAGTTCATAAAATTAGTATTGTTTCAATTTTTGATGTTAGCAGAAGTGCTCTACGTAGCACCTGCAATATGCCCAGTAATGACTCCTTCTGCAATTCACATGGAGTTACATGTATTGGTAACATATCTAAATACAATTGTAGATTCTTTTGTATAAGACCCATTGCTCCTACTACTACTGAAACTGTCTGGATATCTTTCTTCCACATTGCTCTCATTTTTCCTGAAAAATACTGATATTGTCTGACTTTGTGTCTAGCTGTATGCAAAATACTGTAGTCATTGGGTATAGTGATTTTAATTATCAACAGCGCTTTTTTTTTCTTTTCGTGGATCGCTATATCTGGTTTTCTTGAATCTATCTTTTGAACTGTTGGTAATGGGTGATCCCATGTGATGAAAACTTCATCAATTTCTATGATGCTTTGTGGCTCATGTTTACAGTGTTTTCCAGCGACTTCAGTATTATAATGTTTGCACAATCCCTAGTGCAACAGTCTTGCCACATTATTATGCCTTTTGGTATACAGTCCTTCTGCCATTAGTATGTAACAACAAGCATCAAGGTGTGCAAGTGTTTCCAATTCTTTCTTACAAAACATACTTCTGTCTGCTTCTCGCACATGTTTAATGGACTTTGTAAACCAACATGCACATAGTCCACCATCTTGGGCCACCAATATTAACATCTTTTGGTTTGAATACTCCTTTACTTAACCATGCTTGCTTTCAGTCCTGATCAACATGAGGTTGTTTCAGGAGTTTTCTATACTTGCAACTATATTTAAGCATTTTCCACATTTCTTGCCTTCTCATCTTATTTTTCACCTTATATTCGTTCTTTTGTTTTTTGGCAGATTCAGTTGCTGCCTGATCTTTATATACTTCCAGTTTGATTTCCATTCCAGCTTGATGCTGATATGCTTCTGCTAGACTAAGCAGGGAAGGCATCTTAGATGTATTAATCTCATGTTTCACAACTTTCACTATGTTTGGGTCTTGTGAAGTCAGCAGATATGTATGCAGTCCCACAATTGGAGATCTATACATGTAATCAATTTCAAGGAGGCCCACATCTCCTTTGGAATGGGGAATATATAATATACTGGTATGCACTGATTTTTATAAATCATTTGATGAGCATGAAGGATACTTCTTGTTTTCCTGTATAATCTATCCAGCACCTTTTGGGGCCAGTCATTCACTGCAAAATTGTAAGTTAGGACAGGAAGAGGAAATTGGTTTATAACTTGAACTTTATTCCTAGATGTCAACACTGTTTTCAGGATTAATTTAATTTTTCTAAAATATTCCTGACTGAGTTTTTTTTCGCATTTGTTCATGTTTTATCGTTGATCATTCATCAATTCCCAAATATTTATGCACTCCCTCCTGCTCAAGTTCTTTTATATGACATTCTTGCCCCAAACTGATGTTTTCTTGGTGGTGTAGCTTTCCTGTTTTAAAGGCTGCTTTTACACATTTATAAAGACCAAATGACATTCTTATAGCATCTGAAACATTTTTGACTACTTGCAGTTGTGCTTTCAGTTCCTCATCTGACTTCTTATATCTCTCTTAAGTGTTCCTGCAACCTTGTCATAAATAACCTTTAAATCTCTCCAGTATATGAGCACTTCAATGCATATATTACCCCCCTTGGGGTTACAGTGGACATTTAGTCTAGAGGTAAAAGTGATCCCATTTATTTTATCAAAATATGGCACAACATAATGGCAGACAGAGCATCTACTTTAGAGATATAAGAGAACAGAAAGTCCCATAGCCCAACATTACATGTCATGCCATAATGGCAATAGTGAATGTTTAAGGGCTACAATACTGGAAGCTGTGCAAGGATGGGATGATATAAAGTTAAAAAGACTTCTATATAAGGAAACTGTTTGTATATTAAAGTTTGAAACATTATCACCTTATGGCTTAAACATGGAGTGTAATTGGAGGGTGTTCTTCTAATTAAATAATGTTTAATTTGTGTTAATTTGTGCTTTATATAAGCAGAATGGTGAATGTAAGGTTTTATCTCTTGAAGGCTTGTTTGCCAAGGCACTAAGATCGATTAAAATATTTTTTTACTGTGGTGTGCTGTTCCTTCTTGTTTGTGGTATTGCCTATATCTGCAGTTGTTTTGACTTTCTTTTCTTACCCCTTTGTTCTATTGCCATAATTGAGTTTTCTTCTAAATGACTATAAACTCTGTTAGCATCAATTCCAATGTATAGTTTACATGTTGTCAGAACGCAAGTTATTCGTCTATAGTTTTTAGGACAGCTTGCAGGTTTGCTCTTAAGTAGGAGCATTGTTTTTCCTGTTGTTAGCTAGACTGGTGTCTGTTTCGAGTGCGCATATAAATAGTTCTTACTCATGTCTAAATCTTCGTGCAAAGACGTTAATACTTTTAGCCAGAAGTTAGGTATTACATTTGGGCCTGGGGGTTTCCAATTAGAGGCTTTTCTTAACTTTGTTTCAATCTTTCTGGCCGTTACATCATCCCATTTCATATCCTGTGCATTTGAACTTCTTCTTCTTCTTCTATCCATTGAGCAACTTTGTTATACTCCACAGGATTCTTATAAAAAATTTCCAAAATGTATCTATTTCTTTTTTTGGTGATCTTTCAATTCCTTTTACCTTGCATCCAAATTCTCTGTAAAACCTTTTTTGGGCCATCAATAAATTGCTTATTTTGTACATTTCCTTTATATGTATCTGTTTATCTTCTAGATTTTTCTGCCTTTGCTGATATTTTTAGTTTATTATTTGTGATAGTGCACAGGGTTAGCATTGCCACCTCACAGCTCACAGCACTCATGAGGCCCTCCGTTCGATCTCGGCTGTGTCTGTGTGAGTGCGTCCTCCCTCCTGTGCGGGTTTCTCCCCGGGTGCTCCTAAATTGGCCCTAGGTGTGCGTGTGAGTGTGCCTTCTGTGGAAGGTTGGGCGCCGGGCTGGCAACTTGACACTGTAAAACTCCACTGCCAATCAATGTGCAGACAAGGTGATCCCTGGCGACCCCCTAAACCGGAAAAACGAAAAGAAGAAGAAGAAGAAGATTTGTGATAGTGCACAATAAATCATTATAATACTGCGCATTGCTTTTATCATGTCTATCTTTTTGAGTATTTTTGTTGATCTCTTCCTTCTTCTCTACTCTTCTAACTGTGACACTTCTTGTCCTAATTGCTTTATAGTTTTCTCTATTTGATACTTCCATAATGGTATTCGATTTTTCCCTGTTCTTTGTCTTACTACCCTGTATTCTTGTGGTGGGATTTTTTTCTGTTATTAATTTGGCTGCACTGCAATGTATCCTATTTACTTCTGTTATATCCTATGAATCTCTATGGACAGTCCTAATTACCGTGGTCATTTGTTTTATCAAATTCTAACTTTTTGGGTTTTATTGACCTTCTGCAGTCCATTTCTTTCATTGATATTAATTTGTCTAGCCATCTCTATTAAATCAAGCAACTTTTCTCTTAGATCATTTTCTTCTAAACTGATGGCACATTCTTTGTTCAACATTTCCTGCAGGCATTCTATAAAAACTTCCAGAACATCTTCCTGTGGCACGTTCTCTTCAGTTTCACCGTGTCATCTGTTGCTGTTTCATATGGGAACTCACTAAACTATCACTCCACAATGTTGACTGTGTCAGAGTTGCCACAGTTTCCTGTTCTTTTCCCTTGTTGTATAGCTCCAACTGAATGTTTGTATTGATTTCCTAAGGGAGGCTCCAAAGTATCTTCATATGTCAACTGATTAGATGCTTCCTGCTCCACTGGCTTCTCCTTAATTTGGGTGTCCGTTGCGCTATGCTGTTGTGTTGTTATCCGAGTTAAATTTTCTATAATAAATCCTTCACTTTGCAGGTAATCCATAACCTCCATTTCTATTTCTTTAACTTCTCCATTACTGATCCTCTTTTCTACTTTTCCCCCTTTGTTTTATTTTTGCATTGTAAAATTATCCATATGTCTTTGCTTGTATTTCTCTTCAAATATCTTTGGTGCTGCTCTTTTTGTATTGATTAGTTTTGCTTTCTCCTTTGCATAAATATTGCACCTTATTAAATCTCTTTTTCCTTCCTGTGTCCATATTTCTTCCTCGGATGTCTCCTGCTCCTCTTGTTTCTCCTTACTTTGGGACTAGTTGTTCCAGCATGCTGTGATGTGACCTGTGTTAGACTTTCTACACTGAATCCTTCACTTCACAAATAATCCATAACTTCAGCTTTTATTTTTTTAAACATCTACTTGCCTAATCTTCTGTTCTACATTCTCTCTTTGTGATCTTATTCTTTTATTGTGAAATTTTCCATATCTGGATGCCTTTGCTTGTATTTCTCTTCAAATGTCTTTGGAGTTGCCTTTTTTGTGTTGATTAATTTCACTTTCTCCTTTGCATAAGTATTGCACCACATCAGATCTCACTTTCTTTCCCATGCCCATATTTCTTTTTTATATACTTCCAGCATGTTCTTTAAATTTTTATACTTCCTCAGACCCTTCTTTTTCCACTTGGCACAAGGTTCATTGGTTTATATAGTGTTTTTCCTGGATTTGTTGTATTAATGAACACACATTTTTATTTGAAGCTTCTGACAGTTTTTCTTGTGGAAGTATTTTTTCCTCTAATTTCTCTCTTAATCTTTTCATATATCTTTTGTCTGGAAATTCTACCTTCTTGCATAATACTAACAATAGATAATTTCTTTCTTATCCTCAATAATCCACTCTATCATCTGTATGGCTCTGTTTTGTCCTATCAGTTTTTCAGATTTTTGCGGACTGCTACTTCCTTCTACAACAGGTGGGCCATCCTCCCCCTGTGCCTGGCCTAGCCCTATTATAGGAATATTTCCATGTATTGAGGATTCTACACTGTCATTTTCTCCAGTCCTGGTACCAGTGTGCCTACCAGAATTGGGCACGTCTTTATCCTGGGACTTGTGCATCCAGCTAACTTCTTTATTTTTAACCTACTTCTGTCCATGATATATAATACAGTCTATATATCAGTGTCATCTTGATGAGATTTTGTGAAAAACAGGGTCCACCTCATGAGCATATTCACCAAGACTTGAGGATGAATTCAATTCCAGCAATACTTCTCTCCTTTTTCTGATTTTATCATCTCTCCGTTCAGACCCACAGGTTCTGTATATGTAATACCATTAACAATGAGTTCAGAGCAAATCTGGGCCTTACCTTTGAGGTTACGGATGTAACTAAATAACATCTTGTGGTTATCCATAGTTTGGGAAGCTAATTTTGCTTTGTAAATAGCTTTGTAGGAATTCATTAGGAGTCTTATTTGCTTGTGTAAGTTGAGGAGAGAGTGTTGCCAGTTTTGAGACCATTCCTTCCTGCTCTTAGACAGCAATTTCTTTCTCATATATAGAACCTGTTAATGACATCTGTCCAACAGGCAGGTTTGTCTTTCCTTGAAGATCTTGCTTTGGTTCTATCAGGTATGGCGGAGTAAATACAATTGTACAGGTGCTCATATAAAGCATTGGTGTATAACTCAGCATAGGTGTCTGGTCCATCAGTGGGTGGAGGGGCTTTGAAGCTATTTATGCTGTCATATAAGAGGTTGTATTTGATCATGGAGAAGTTTTTTAGTGTAGTTGTTGTAAAGGGGGGGGGGGCTCGTCTTATATTTACTTCTTGTGAGATTGATTTGTAGTCAGATCTGACCAGGGATGGCCACACACTAGGGGTGGTGCAGTGGTTCCCCATGTAGTTGAGCACCAGATCCAGGATGTTTGAGCTCCTTGTGGGTGTGTCAACCAGCTGATCCAAGGCATTGGAATCAATGAAGTCCAGGAACCTTTGGGGAAGTGATTTAGAACACTTATAGTTTACCTGGTCAATGGACAGGTAATGAAAGTCACCCAAAACCAGGGTGTTTAGTTGTATATTGATTGACTCGTGTAGATCCAAGAAGTCTATGTCCTTTTTCATGGAGGGGGTTCTATAGTTGGCAATTACCTGAAAAGGGGTCTTACCTATAGTCAATTCCACCTGAAGTAATTCACGGGAATCATGCTGTTTAACCAATCTAGAGGTGTATTTATCTTTAATGAATATTGATACACCACTTCCTTTAATTTTCATGCCTTCAGTTTATGATCTGAATGTGTGGAAGGAAATGTAACCAGGTATAGCTTGGGTGCTCTCAGCAGTGTTAAACCAGGATTCACTGACTACACAAAAGGCAGCATCGTCCAAGGTGAGGACTGCTTCCAGTGAATGCAGTTTCTAGTTTACACTCCTAGCATTTAGCAGCATAACCTTGAGGTTGTTTTTAGAGGGTATTTTTACATCAGGAATTCTGCTCTTGTGACATTGCTTAAAAAGTCACCATGGGGGTGGCAAGAACCTTAGCCAAAAACCGAAATCCCAGGGGTGACAGATGAAGACCATCTCTGGCAAAGCATCAAGGTCTGTCAACCATGTCATCCCAGGCTGATAGATACTGGATCCCCTTTGAGTGATACCAGAAACTAAGCCAATTGTTGAAGTCAAATATTTTTTTTATTTATACTGAGGTATCATCTTAGGTGAAGGTAAAATGCTGCTTAAGGTTAGGGACATACCTGCCTGAGACACATAATCAGACAACTTAGTCATGTCTCTCTTCATATAGTCCAGTGAGGTATGCCTCAAGTTGTTCACACCAACATGGACTATCATGGAGTCATAACAGTGCCTGTTGTTTAGGGATTTGAGTGTGTGTGTGATGGGGAGAATCCTGACACCTGATAGACATCTGACGTGAATTTTTCCTAATTCATCCTGATGAGAGGGACATCTGTGTGTCTGACAATTGAGTCGCCTATGACTAAGATGTTTGTTTTTGTGTTAGGCCTTAGGGGCTTGACTGGTGAGACACTGGTGTGTGATATATTATGTGTGTTAGGCTCTGCACTGAATTTATTATGTGACTCATGCTTGTGCTTGGGAGGTCTTTGATATTTAGGTAAGCTTCTGGTAAAGACCTCCACATATGTAGGTTTATGTGTTGTTGGTTTGGTAGGTGCAGGAGGTAAGGTGTGCATGCTGACAACCTGTTTAGTGTCAGATGAACTGACTGGTGAGCGAGAGAGCCTGGATTCTAGGTTCTTGATATAGATGTATCTCTCACATAATGAATTTGTGCGGACTAGAAGAAGTGGGTTGTCAGTGTACAAGAGTCAATTGCTACATTGCCTCAGTTTGCTCATGTCAACCAGGCTAGCTGGAGAAATAGTGTGAAATTCAGTCCATAGTGCTAGGTAAGTTGATGTGGTCAGAAAACAGGGAGAGGACAGGAAGGACCAGGTAAAGTAGAGGACAGGAGAAGTGGACAAAAAATACAAAGGGCTGGTGGGTAGGATCTATGTTGGTACCTCAGGAGCTTCACTGAATATATCCCCTGTTAGTGAGGGACAATCACAAGAACTCACCAATGGAGCACCAGCAGATTACTAAGGGAAAATTTACAGGCAGAAGTGTTTGTCTCTATAACTGACAACTCTGCCCATTGCTGCTCGGCAGTGAGCGATGCACAAACAAGTGCAAACTGTGCAAATGGGGTGCTTATGTAGCAAACAACAGCAAATTGATTTAAACAAATTAGCCAATAACAAAGCACAAAATTGAGCCCTGTTTCAGCAATGTTTAATCAGAGGAGTTCTAACTGCACATTCCTGCAACTAGGGTGCAGGAAAACCCCCTCCAACAAAAGATGGCCTAGTTTAGTGCTCAAGTTATACAAATAGAACTAGATTCATTGGGTCTGAATCTAGTCTATGCTACAGCAAACAAAGTGCAACAATTTCACAAAAAATACAGTTTAAATTAGCAGGTACAATAAGCCTTCAACCTGCAACTCCCAGCTCAGAAGGGCAGAGGCTACCCTCTCCTACCACAATATTGTAGACCACAAGCCTACTTAATGTAAAACAACTGGCCTGAAGCCCAAAACTAACAGGCTTAGGATAACAGTTACAATTTAATGAGGCTACTAACAAGTAGTAATAAATGCAGCAGAAGAAATGCAATTGAACACTTTGTAAGAACAAGCAGCAAAAGCAAAATAAAGTAGGAAGAAACACAAATACAGTAAAAGCAGCTGAATAAAGTACAATATTTTAGGTTAAGTGGGAAGGGAGGAAACAGAAGATAATTCAAGTTTAAGAAACTAAAGGGGTGGGCCTTCCCAAATGATGTCTCTGTATTCAGTAGAATGAGCTGATGAGACGGGACCAGGAGAAGTGTCCAAAATCAGATTTGTAGTAGGGATGGGCAACTCAAAGCTACCAAGTTTAAGAATACAACAACAGTTGGGAGGGTGGGGGGGAATAATATGCAGACAGAGATCAACAGTATTCAGGCAGAGTACAGCAAGCATGCCAAACAAGCACTCTGTCAATGCATTTACACCTGTTGCCATAGAGTCAGTTAAACAGCAGATGTGTTTCACAGACTCAGCACTAACTCTCATACATTTCACAATGTGGATCATATTTGCACAATGCTTAATTACATGCAAACATGGAAAGTATTGAAAATGTGTATCTCACATGTGCAAACATGTTGCCAACTGTTGCATGGATCTGCTGCTTGTTGCACTATGGAGAAGTAAATATTATGTATTACTGCTGTTTACTGTCCATTTCCTGTCTATGACATGAAACTACATGTAGAAAAATAACAAATTGAAGGCCCTATCTAACAATATGTCACCTATTTACAATATAGCCATGTGTTGTCTCCTGTCAAGCACTACAGCCATGGTGTCTCAGTACTTTTTCCACACATATATCATCTACACTACAGAAATTAATATCAGCTGTTGTGTGATATGCAATGCACATCAATGGGGTAACATGCAGAACTTGAACTATTGACACATAAGCCTAAAAAGCTTTATCTGCAAGGCTAGGGAAGGAATCAGCATTGACCTTATCCACATTGACATAGGTGACCTTCAACACACTTGACTCGACCCATTTTGGTTTTGTCAAGAGTACATCTTGCTTATTAAACCTAGTGGACATCTTTGATACTGACCCCAAAGACCTGGATGAGGGATAACAGGACATACTGCCTACGATAAGTTATCCAAGGCCTTTGACACTATCCCCCATTCTGGTATCATAGAGAAAATCTCCCTTCTGGGAATTAACCCATACATTACTAGATGGATAGCTAACTGGCTCACCAACAGAACACACGCTGTCAAAGTTGAGGACTATACCTCAACCACTAGACTACTTAGCAGTGGAATATCACAAGAATCTGTGTTTGGCCCACAACTGTTTGGAAACTATTTCTCTGGAGTCCAGGTAAAGGTAGAAGGCCTTTGGCTTTCCAAGTTTACAGATGACTGTCAACTGGATGCAGTCATATTAAGTCCCCCAACTATGTTAACATATTACAGAATGGGCTGATACAGACAAATAATTGGTGCCAAACTCACAGACTGAACCTTAAAAAATGCCTCATTTTCCCATTTGGCAATGAAATACCCCTGCTAATTATGATATAGTGAAAAGAAAAAGGGGCCAGCATCAGGGAATTGAAGCAGAGAATTTTTATTGTTACCAGACCGGTTTCAGCATATAGCTTTCCTCAGTGGTTATACATGGTTAGGCAGCACAAGAACTGCATTTAAATACAGTGTCCAATGAAGCAATAAATGACATCATTTCCTGTAAAGAAGACCTGATTAGAAGTAGTGCAAATAGATCTTATGTGCATAAATCATGTAAAATTATGCAATATGCCCAAAAATAAAAATAAAAAACATAGTAAATAAATTGCATTCAAAAATACACAGCATAGCCCCTAGTTATAAACACAATATTACAATTTATCATTCAGACCTGGTGGAAAAAGACCACCCAATTTGATTATCCATTTCTTTTCTTTTGTGTTTAGTAGGTTGTGCCACCTAATTATGATACAGATAGCACCCCTCTAAGTTGAGACACAGTGTTGCCAGACTTGGGAACACATGTTGATAGCAATCTATACTTCAATCACTATGTTTCAATAGTGGTGAGACACACATTCGACATTGTGCACCTCATAAATAAGGCCATCACATACAAGACCAGCAAGGTCATAGCTCTGCTGTACTCTACCCTTATCAAACTACTAATTGAGTATAATGCACCCTTCTGTCTGTACCCCACTGGACACCTGCAATAACTGGAGAAAACACAGAGGTTTGTGACTGGGAGAATCTAGGGCCTCCAAAACATGACACACATGGAAAGACTCAGTATCATGCAGGCTGCTGAGAGGTGACCTATGCCTGGCCTACAGAGCAATCTCAGACCCCGCCCTACTGGAAATGCTGGATATCTGCAAATCAAATGGCACAAGAATAACTTGTTCCTGGGATCGCAGCCTAGCCTGTGACATAAACAGAACATGCTAGGGAGACGGATATATCTCCCAGGGATTGACACTCCTCTGTAATAGGCTCCCACTGCATATGAAGCAGTGCTCCTCAATGACCCTATTCAAGAGCAACCTTGACAACTGGATGGGTGATTGTATATTCACCCCTGGTGTGGCACCTATGTCCCTCATGGACAGGGCCAGTCAGTACTGATCACAAAATTGCTCTGTAACAATGACCATCTAACAATTCTCAATAAGGGTACGTGTGTTTTTACACAGCTGGGCTTGCAAACACCTATGCAGGTCTTCCAACATCTTCTCTCTAACATGCCCTGCTGATGTCTTCCACTATAAGTTGACCTGCAGCTTTGTAAAAGTCAGACTTGTGCTGTGGTGCTTGCATAAAATACTGAGTTCTGTAGTCTGTGTACTTAGATAGGTAGTGGTTCTATTCTCACTGAAGTCAACTCGGTGTGTGTGTTTGTGTTCTTGCTTGACATTACAGACAGCTTTTTACACCAGCATGTCAGACACTGTTATTATTGTATTCTCCTCAACAGACACTGCTGATGTTATCAGTTATAAAGTGTTGTCTGAAACACTCCAAGCCAGACTTGAGCAGTGGTGCTTGCCTTAAATACAGAGTTCCTGTACTCTGCATACTTAGGTAGGGGCTCTACTCTCACTGCAGTCAAGTGTGTGTGTGTGTGTGTGTGTGTGTGTGTGTGTGTGTGTGTGTGTGTGTATATATATGTGTGTGTATTTGCATGTGCATGTGTGTGTTTGTGGTCTTGCTTGACATTACAGAGAGCCTTTTACACCACCATGTGGGACACTTTTATTACCATATTCTCCTCATCAGACTCTGCTAATATCATCAGCTATATCTGATTTGTGGATATGCACTATTCCCACCCGGGTGGGGTTAGAGACTGGCCTGAAAGCCAGGCAGAAGTCATCTCATCCTATATTATATAGATTATAGTGACATGACTTTCAGTCTATCCACATACATCATAGCATGGTTGGTAGGTCCTGCATTTTCTTGGTGAGAAACCCCCTGTGGTTTTTCCAGCTGCTGCATGTGTATGGTAAGGTACATGCAAAAGTGAGAATTATACTTAGTGCTCTGATGAGGTTCAAGTACAACGCTGTTGTACAACACTAAGATCTGAATATGATTGTGTGACTTATGATGTTTACAACATAGGCTTTCAATATCAGTGTGGACACTTGTTGGTCAATATTCAGATTGTTATCTACATGTGTTCCCAGTGCTTGCATCACTGGGTTTCCGCATAGCAAGCCTGTTGTCAATGCATGGAATTCCACTTTTCAGAAGGACAAAATAAAGAAACATTTCTGCATTTATTTTTATATTGTGTGGCTTTGTCACCAATCATTTGTCTGTGTTAGCCTCTCCTGTAGTTTGTTGTGGACTCCATGATTACACCCAATATGCAAGAATTAGCAAATTGTTTAAGCCAAAGGCCATAAACATTAGCCTGAACTGTTGAGAAAAAGATTCTAAACACTAAAGGCTAAGCATAGATTCTTGGGGAACGCCAATGGTGACAGCTATACCGGTACAGGTTGATTCACCAACTTTCACAATATGTGTTCTGTCAATGAGCCAGTTAGTTACCTGTCTAATGATGTAAGGGTTAATCCCCACCTGGGAGAGTTTCTCAATGATACCTGCTTAGGGGATTGTGTCAAATCCCTAGACCAGATCAAGATAGGCAGTATGCACTGTCTTACCTTCATTCAGGCCTATCACACAGAATCAATGGGCTGACAGCATCACAGATCACCTATGGTGTGACTGAAACCATACAACTTCCTGATACAGTTGAATGCACAATTCACCACACCCTTTAAATGGGCTGTGTTCCCATAGAAGGGTGTACATCAACATGCATCCATCTGAGCTGGGGGGGCAGCACCTGACATCATCAACACAGCATAAGTGAAAAGTAAAACATCATGGTTATTCAAAAGTCATGTAGTTAAAACACCTGATGTCCTTAATGGTTCATATGCATATATCCCATGGGCCTCCATTACAGGAGGTTTAAGGTATCACATGGTGAAACCTCAAGCTTGGCTGGGTTTTTCTCACAGTATTTAATGAATAGTGTCTATGTGTGACCTTTTTACCATTTGGTTTGGGTATTAGTTGGAATATTTTGCAGGTAACTTAATATTTATGGGCATCAGCTGGGTTTAAAGATCCCATGTTTCTAAAATATAGTCAACCAATCCACTTATGCTGTGCTTTGCTGATGAGGTCAATAAACAGGCCAAAGCATGCATGTCTGCAACTAGTGGGGTTATGCTTTATTGGTCTGAATGTATCCATAAATACTTAAAAAGTAAAATGTCATGGACATTCAGAAGCCTTATAGCTAAAACACTTGATGTCCTTAATGGATCACTTGCATATATCAAAAAAGAATTAAGAAATACCAAACCAACAGGGCTAAAATCCAGGAACTTTAATAGGTAAGTCCAAAAAAATGGTAAGACTTAAGGCTAGTATTAAAACAGCTGTGAAGTCTATAAAAACATAGGACACTTGTTAAAAAACATATAGTTATGCCATTTATTAAATGAATAATATTATTTGTGTCTATGTCTACATCCTTTTAAAAAAAGGTTTTAGTGAGTTTATGTTGGTAAGACGAACAGACCTTTTAAGGATAGTCCTGGAACATCATTGAGACATAAAAAACAGAAAAGATAGTACTGCCCTAGCAGCACACATTATGAGTGATGATTCCACACACTCATTTACGTTTTTTGTCTTGCAAATTTTAGATACTAATTTAAGAGGAGGTGATTTGAAAAATCATACTAAAACCATAGAACAAAAATGGATTTTATTATTAAATGCTGAAAAACCACCTGGTTTCAATGGGGTTTTCTCGCTAAAACCTTTTTTTAAAGGATGTAGACTTAGACACAAATAATATTATTCATTTAATAAATGGCATAACTATATGTTTTTAACAAGTGTTCTATGTTTTTTATAGACTTTACAGCTGTTTTAATACTATAATATATATGTGTGATTTTTTTGTAGAATGTATTTTTAACAATTTTTAACCTATGATGACATCATAATTAAGGGCTTTTCTATTGGTCACACTTTGTATATAAGACCTGTATTTCTTAGTTAATGTTGTCTGATGAAGTGGTGTGGTCACTGTGAAAGGGCTTACCATTTTTTTTGGATTTACCTATTAAAGTTCCTGGATTTTAGCCCTGTTGGTTTGGTATTTCTTCATTCATTTTTGTAATTCTGGTTTGTTTTACCAACCTTTATCCTGCTTTCATTTATATTTTTCACTTGCATATATCCCATGGACCACCACTGCAGTGAAAGCTCTCATTTCTCTAAAAACCTGACAGTTTGAAATGGACCACACACTCAAGTGCTTTAGCATAATCAATAAAGCAGAAGTAAATATTTTTCTGAAATTACTTTGCTTTCTCCATTATCTTGTGGATGTTGCCAGTTCAGACTCTGATGCCTGTGGCCCATCTAAAACAAGTGTGTACATCCATCAGTTCTCAGTCCATATGTTGCTGAAGTCTAGGACTTGACATTACCTAATTAGTATGTGAACATTATTTAGTATTGCCTTTCTTGGGGGTTAGAATATAAACTGACACTTTCCAATGTAATGCCCAATGTTGTGTTTTCCAAATTTGTGGACAGATTCAAAGCTGCACTGCAACACTATCATTTTGCAGGATTTTGAGTGCAATCCAGCTGGATTTCCAACACTTCCTATTGCCTTGCTATTAACAGGGCTTTCTACATCTCATTTAACTTTCTTCTCTAGAATGTCTGGCTGTAGGTCAGAGAAAATGTCATCATATCAACCAATAAAGATTCCTGCCACCTACATCCTCATAGTATCTTCTGCTTTTGTTAGGTTACTCTCATCTTTGTCTTTTATCATGCCCACCTTTATCTGAATGTTTCCCTTTCTATCACCAGTCTTACAGTGAACAGATCTCTTGTCTTTTCCATTCCATTGTCTCGTTCCTTTTCTTTGCACCACTCATTTAAATTTGCCTCTGAACCTCTTCTTACTATTATCTGAAACTCTGTATTCCATTTCACATATTTTTCATATCTCCATTGCCTCTTCCTCTTATTCCTTCCTCTGCCACTTTTAAATTCTCCACAGAAAGCCATTTTGCCTTCTTAACTGCTAGCTATTTGAAATACAATTGATTTCACCTCCTAAGTGATATCTCAAATGTTCTTTAGATGGTCTATCAACCAAATCTAATCCATTAAATCTATTTCTCAGCTCCAAGTGCTATCGTTGATGACTTTATTGAACACCATCTCTGATTTCAAAATATATAGTCAATCAGATTTCTGTACTAACCATCTGGTGCTAACCATGTGTAAAGTCATCATTTAGGCTGTTGAAAGGCAGCATTTATTATAACAAGTGAATTATCTAGGCAGAATTCCACTAGTCAATGTCCTGTCTATTTTGTATTCCAAAGCTAAAGCTTTGTTTTATTCTAGTTGTAGTTTGACTACCAACCATAGCATTCCAATCATCTCTGATGAATGTAATATCTTTATTTTTTTGGTTATACTTACAAAGGTTGCTGAAGAGCCTCATAAAACTGGTCATTTTATGGTCATCATGATTGCCTGCCTGATATTGTCTTGTGTTCCAATGTTTCTAACCTATACTTGTTCAACATCTATGCATGTAACATAAACATTTATCATTGTAATGTTGAAGAGCTTCCTTTGCAGTCTAATTGAAATCATTATGTCATGTTTTGGTTTGTAACCCTGCACTGATTTTGACTTTTATTACCTGTCAGGACTACTCCATTTATTCCATAAGATTTATGACTACAGTGTAAGGAATGATAATTGTCTGACATAAAATGAACCCAGTGTACTCCAATTTACTTCATTTTTCCCAGAGTGTCAGTGCTTATTCTTGTCATTTTTTTCCTCAGCTATTTCATGTTTACCTTGATCCATAATTATTACATTCCAAGTTCTAATGGTGCATATTTCTTTGCAGCATCAGACTTTTTTTTATCTCTGAGCACCTCAGCAGATGGACATCCTTTTTACTTTAATCCAAGCTCATCATAAACAGTAGAACTAGTCATACTTCTCCTCTGCTCTTCCTCAGTAATGTGATGGATGCCATCAAACTTGAGAGTTTCATCTTCTTGTGTCATTTTGGCATGTCTCTAGTTGATTTTGGCCACAAGGTCTACATTGGAAAAATAATGAAATAGCTCATCATTACCTTTTCCAGTGTACCAATTTTCATTTGCTCTCTCTGCCATGACATGGCCTTCTTAGGTGGTCCTTCACTGACATACACAAACTCCTTTATCACAACACATAACTACAAGTGTCTGGCAAAAATATTCTGCTTATATACACCGCATACATACTCCTCCACACACACACACACACACACACACACACACACACACACACACACACACAATTCTGCCTAGATAATTCACTGGTTATAAAAAAATGTGATATAGGTTCAAATGGAGATGACACACACACATACACAATCACTGCATCTGTAGACATGATATGATGCAGATGTAAAAGTCAAACATAAACAATACATTAACTATTATTACAATGCAAGCCTGTATTTACTCAGCTGATCTGTAACTATCTGGAAAGACAACCAGGATTCTAAGTCACAGTTTTTAATACTTCTTTGGGGAAGTCACAGAAAAGCATTAGGAAAATGTTAGCTTTTGCTTATTAGATTATTAAAGAAGCTAGTAATGTAGACTCCAAAAATGGGACCAAGATCCAGATATGATCCAGAAAAGATCAATTTATAACTGGGAAAATGAAGATGGCCTCAGAGTGAGTAGCAGCTTAATTTTGAAGTTGAAATGAAGAAAAGGCTGTCTGAATGTGAGATTGCTCAAGAAGTGCTGTTTCAAGAAATGGTAGAGTTAAAGGACAGAGCATGCAGAGAAAAGCTGAGATTTTCTGCAGTACCAGAGAAACTGAAAAGAACAGATTGTATTAATTTTATGAAAGCAAAAATAAGCAAATTGCTAATTGAAAGGGTGCATCAGGTGTGTGCTCCAAACCTGCTAAGAGAAAGCAGTCAAAACCTGTAGTAGTATAGAGGCAATTATACCAACAGAAAAAGTTGATCCTGACAAAACTGTGGCATAACTGTAAAGTATTAAAAACTCAATATAGTAGAGTGCTTGCAGGAACTGACTGCTCACTTTACAACAGGCAGAAGAGATGCAATTTTATCCCAGAAATCAGGGAATATCGAGAGGCAGGTGTCAGATTCAAGCTGCTATATACAGCTGTCTTCAGAATATTTTTTTCCTGGAGGATTAAAGTAATTTCTTGATGCAGAACACTCTAAGGAGGAAACATAAAAGTTTGTCCAACAAAAAGTGAGCCATCAAATAGAAGGGGACTCTTTCTCACTCTTCTGATAATGAAGCATATGGAGATACTTTGCCATGAAATATTTTCCTGTATTCCAATCAAAAATGCTTGAGAGACAGCAAAAATCACAAGAGTTGAGTAGAAGAATTGGAAGTACCTTGGACTTGAACCAGAGTCTGAGGTTGGAAGATGGAGATAAACAGGAAGTAGACCGGCAACACTGAAATTAGTGAATGAATGTAAGATTATAAAGCATTAATCACATTTGTGAGATATGGCTTTACATGCGTCTGAGAAATATCAGACTTTTGTTAACTTTGTTAAACTTGTGGGATGACTTGAAAAGCATATACCCCACCTTTTGCCATTAATGTTTGAAAGGTCACTAAAAGGAAAAATGAGAGTAAGATAAAGTAAAACAATTTTTGGTCTTAACAGTATTTGTATAAAACATTTCATAATAGAAATTGTATGTTATATAGTAAAGCATTTTCAGTGATTATTGCGTTAACATTTTTTCTTTTTTTCAAATTTTAAGTAATGTAAGTATTGCAATGTAAAGAGAGAAGAATGGCTCTACAAAAGTATGCTTAAGTTAATATGCTGTAATCTTGAGCTCTTGGAGTTGTGTATGGGCTGTAAAAAGTGGACTGATTATAATATATGTAGAATTGAGATGAATGTCTGGATTAATGCCCTTGGCTTAATCTAATAAGTTTCTTAACTAAGCATGTTTTTTTTTAAAAAAATAAGAGAACACTGTGAATGTAATGAAATGTTTTCCTTTGGCAAATTAATGGTCAGTGTGAATTGAGAAGTCTGTAGCCAAAGCCAGCTATACATTGTGTACTTAAGTTTCCATGGAGACAAGCTGACTACATGTGCAGGCAATAAACATTGAGAGTTCTGAACATTGTTTATTTATTTGTTTGTATTTCTTTTCCAGGGTAGAGCACTAATCTGCATGAACCTTTTTCAGATTCAGCTCAAGAGCCTTATCTGGTTAAGTGACTTGCAAAGAGTCACACAGTTAGGCAATAGAGGCTAAGTGAATTCAACTTTGCACCAGTGGACCATAGGAAACAGATCATTAACAGATCCTTAATCATCCAAGTCAACTTATTTGATATTAATATTATTTCCAACTTGTTTGCTGAGAGAAACATAAAATTAAAAGGTACAAATAAAAAATGAAGTTTGAAATTATTGGAAGTGAATAAGAGATGGCAGCTTTCCTGGTACTTAAACATGTCAATGAATTTGCTAGAACAGTTTATAATTAAGTTTAAGTTAAAGATAGCCAGTGCCCTTTTTTTAAGGTTAAAAGTTTATGTTTTCTGAAAGCATACAAAACTGTTTTCACATCTGGGAGGGGAATGAAGATTAGACAAGAACAGACAGCTATTAGTGTAAGTAGGAGCCCAGACTGTAACATGCTCTTTAGTATGGATACTTTATATTTTAAGTTAGGTAATGCCAGTGGATGCAGCTGTTGATTTGGGACAATTGTTCCTATCAGGGGGGCTAAAATTCATTATTTGAAGATTACATAGTTTTGTGTGTTTTTTTAAGTTCATACGTTATGAGGTGTTCCAGGGATGTTTTTGAGGGTTTTCATAAACAAAAGTTCTCGTAAAATGTGATATAGGTTCAAATGGAGATGACAAGAAAACATGTATAAAGGATCAACCTGACAAACATTAGTGGGTGCATGTAACACAAAAACTAGAAAAAGACATAAAAAAACAAATTTGGCAAACCAAAGATAATAAAAATAATGAAAGTGAAAGAGAAGGTGCCACTCATAGTTTGATGAAGTCCTGGCATTGTGCAGATGAAAGCACTTATTTGATGTGCTTAAAACTGTATGTGGCATCTTCTCTGGCAATTTTCACTATTATCGACATTTAAAATTTCTTATCATAAGGGTACACTATCCTTATTATTTTGAAACACAACTGGCCTCACAAGTACAGACAAAAGGTAAGAGTACTGAATTACATTAAGAAATGCAGAATGCAAATAGCAATGCTACAGGAGACACATTTGGAAAGACGTGAGCATGTGAATCTGATAAAAAAGGATTTTATGATGTATATTTAGCAGAATACCAGGGATAAAGGAAAAGGGGATTATTTTTGCTAAGTGCTGCAGGAGCTCCAATAGTGATAGAAGAAGGGAAAAAATAATACTAGATTTGTAGCAAGTGAACAGATCACTCGTGCGGAACAACGCTGTAGCCAAAACTGAAAAAATCCTCACGAGAAAGTTCACCCAGGTTCGAGACAGCAAAATAAATCCACCGGAATACGTAAAACCAAAGTCTATTTATTAATACATAAAGATGTTAAGCGCTTTCACTAGACAATGCTAGCTTCATCAGAACAAATTAAAAAAATGAGAACACTCCATTTTAAAAAGAAATTGGCGCCAAATGAACTTGGCCGTACTTAAAGTGATATACTTTAAAAAAGTAGTACAAGCTACTTTAAATAAAATTGTCCATAAATACACTCATAACAATCGTTAGCATATAAAACAAAAACTACCTTAATAAAACTTGATAAATTATATATTTATACTGAATACCTTCTGTTAACTATTTAGCATTAACAGTGGTTTGACAGAAAAATAATCATTTATACCAGGTAAACTGGTAGCATCAGTCAGTACTTGCCAGTATAATTCTCTATAAGCTAGATAGTTTTTTATATTGCCTCCTCTTGGGTCACTTTTAATTAGCTCTACAATGGCAAATCTGAATTTGTGGTCACTACCCTTTTGCACTATGTGTCTGGCTAATGCATTTTTCATATCTTTCTTTCTAATGCAGTATAAATGGGAATATATACGTTGTCTTAACATTCTCTCGGTCTTCCCAATATAAAATGATGGACAGACCGAGCAGGTAGCTACATAGACTAACATATTGGATTTGCAACTGCCTCTAGGGGGGTAAATTTTGGTTTTGTTCTTATTTCCCAAAATTATTAAGTTGTTTACATTAATATTCGAACACTGATTGCAACACCCACATTTATGTGTGTGTGCCTGTGTAGTCTGCTTCATATTCAACCCTTGTTCTAGATATTTCTTAATGTTTTTGCCCATTTTATGTACAAATCTAGGTGCAGACCCTAATAATTCAGCTATATCTCTGTCATTTATTAAAAAACGCCAATTTTTTATGATAATGTCTTTAATAATGTGACTAAATGGACCAAACTCTATTACACATGCTCTATTAAAATTATTAGAAATTTGTTTATTATTATCTAATATACATATTGTATTGTTAGGGCTTTCTACTTCTATCATGGTGTTATTTGTACCTAATAAGGGTAAATATTTTATTCCCCATTGACTAATAACATATTCAGATATTTCATTCATAAATTTCAAATCATATCCCCTGTCCAAAAATAAAGATGTAATATATTTAATTTCTTTAATCATATCTGTATATTTTGAGCACATTCTTACAGCTCTGATGCACTGACCTTTGAAAATATTCCTTTTCACTTTTCTAGGGTGAAAACTATTATAATCCACATAAGAATTGGTAAACGTATCCTTCCTGTAAATTGTGGATTTAAGACATCCCTCTTCAACAGAAACAAATGTATCTAAATATGGTACCCCTCCGTCATGTGCTGTAGATGTAAATTTTAAATATTCACTACTAGAGTTAATATACACAATAAATTCTAAATATTTTGTGTGTTCACCATTCCATAGGATGTAAATATCATCAAGGTATCTAGAATAGTATATGATGGAATTAATATAAATACTATCAAAGATAAATTGATCTTCCCAGTCAAGCATAACCAGGTTTGCAAAAATGGGAGCACAAGCTACAGATTTGTAGCAAGGGAGGAGGATTACACTAGCATGCATTTATATTCTACCTACAATTGCTCTTGTGGTACTTAAAAACATTTTGGGAGAAATAATCAGCATTTAGCAGTGAATATTATGCATTGGTGGGGACTGGAACTAGATTTGCAACAGACCTAGAAGGGAAATTATAAAAGAAGAGGGTAGATTTCTGATGAAATTTATGAAAATATTTGGAAGACACAAATTCAGTAGTAGGATTTCACAGAAAATGTACGTATTATTTCTGAAGGTGCAATAACTGGGCTAGATGAGACAGGTATTATATTTCACAGAAACGTGCATTTAATTAAGCAATTTTATTCAAATAATCTGATGAAGTCCTGATTTTTTGGACAAAATTGCGTAACTCTTATACAGTTCTTTACTTATTTCAATACTTTGTAGAATTCTTGAGAGTTGGGTCATGTGGCTTGTAGCACTGGTGTATTTCATTTTGGTTCAGTGGAAGAATTTGAATTCCCTGATAAAATAATAAGGTAAAGTAGGAAGATATATGAGAGACTGGAAGTGAAAATTGAAGAGGGAGGGTTCCATTCTGATAGGCCGTGTCTGGGCAGAGTGGCCAGGCAAGGATGTCCTCTTCCCCCTTTGTTATTTGCATTATATTTAGAGACATTAGCAGAGAGTATAGGGAACTCAGATGTTTGGGGATGTGATTGATGTGGTAGTCAAGAACAGTTGGCTTTGTTTGCAGACAATATTATTTTGTACCTGATAAAACCAGAAAAGGACATGTTGTGGAACATTTGGGACAGTGTCAAGTCTTTTTGGGATATAAAATTAATGAAGATAAAACAAAAGCTATAGCTGTAAACTATGTGCCCACACATGAATTGGTTCAACAATATCCATATTTATAGGGACATGATAAAATGAAGTACTTAGCAGGATGGATTAAAATGGATTCTGTTATGGCAGAATATAGGGATATGTGGGAAGAGAATAAAACAAAGGATAATACAAAATCTGAGAAAGTGGAATATTTTTCTGGATATGGATAGAAAAACACATGTAATGAAAATGTTTTTACTCCATTTAGCTTTTTTATACAGCAAAGGCATAGTTTTATCAACCAGAGGAGAAGTAGTATAACATAATTAATACTGAGTTAAAGGATTTTATCTGAGGGGAAGAGGGCAAGGATCAAGTGGGATAATATGATCCTTCCAGCAGAACAATGTGGATTACGATTACCTGATTTGAGGGGATATTTTAGAGCTACGCATTTAAGGCTCAAATATAATACAAGCAGAATGCCTTAATTCAAAGTGGAAAGGGATGATGATGAAGCAGAATGGAAATTCAAGAAATAAGAAGAGAGTGGAATTTTGCATGCAGATTGTTAAAGAGAATAACAACTGCCATACAGAATATTATAATGGTAAAGCATTAGAAACTATTCTAAGAGCTAAACCAACATGAGAATGGAGATTTTGCTGATAGGGATGACTGCAAATAGGGGGTCCAAGAATAGACAAGAGAAGGCTGGAATTTAGTGTAGATAACTTGCAAAGGAACCACTGTATTAGGAGCTAATAGCTAGACTGGGAAAGATAACAGAATGGGAAGAGCCCAAGAAGACATCTGGACTGCATGCTAGTAACTACCTTCCCTATCAGGGATTTATATCAGAGTATATGCAAAGATAAAGGGACAGGGGAGTCCTAAGTGAAAGTCCTGTTCTGGTAGTTTTAGTTGAATCAGAATTTGGAACAGAATCTGCTGTTACAAAAGGAATAATTAGTATGACATATTAAATTCTTCACGATAACTATAGGAATCAATCAGAGGAGGTTAGAAAAATTGGGAAGAAAACTTTGATAAGAACTTCACAAGGAAACAATGGGAGGACATGTGTGTAGCTCCCAAACATGCAACAAAGTCCAGAAGATTTAGGATTTTTGATTGGGAGTGTTTGCATAGCTATTTTTATACGCCAAGCAGACTCCAAAGAATTTTTCCTCAGTTAGATGGTAAATGTAGGAGGTCTGATGGGAAAGAAAGCAGTAACTGGGAATATATGTTTTGGGAGTGTAGTGAGTTGGCAGACTTTACAAATTCCCTACAAAGTACTCTGTAAAGAATATTGGTTGAGCAAATGGGTGTAACTAAGGAAATGACATTTTTGATCTGGGAAACAGCATCTGAACTGACTAAACAAAGTAAGGCCTTCTTAAGTTTAATTCTTGTGGCTGCCAAAAAAGCAATTACTAGAAAATGGAAATCAAAGTGTAAACAAACTGTATCTGAATTATTGTGTATTGTAACAGAGATATAAGAATGGAAAGTAGGATCTTCAGAAAAGAGTCTGAGAATATTACATAGAAAAATGGAAATTGTGGGAACAACACATGCAGAATATTTTGGAAGAGGAGTGAGGTTTAAGGGAAGGCGGAAATTGATCATGTTATGTAATGTTGGATTGATGATAATTAAACAAAATGTGTGATGTATAATGTTTTATAATTGGGAACATGTTAATATGGTTTGTTTTCTTTTATATAAATGTGTGTTTGCCAATGTCTTAAGTGATAATTTAATAAACGGGTTAAAAATTTATAACTGGGAAAAAGCTAGCTCTGTTGCTGTGCAGGAAAAAACCCTGTCTATGGCCCAGGAGAACCAGGTTCAGTTAATGTCTTCAGCATCTATTTGACCTGGAATGTGGAGGATGCTCATGACTATCCTGGAAGGAAGGAAGGGCAAATTGGTGCTCCTCTAATGACAGAATCCCTCAGTAAAGGAGGTAGTTACATAAAGGATGTCCCTTTAACAAGCATTCGTTCATCAAGCCATGCATGTGATAGCGCTCTTCTTGGGTACATGGGTGCTTACACTTACACAGGGAGAGCATTGTGGCTCCTTGGTAACATGGATCATTCTTTTCCTCAACCAGAAGAGGACTTCTAGGGAAGACACAAATCACCCTCACGGATGCCTGAATGATGGCTGTTCTGTGCCCCCCCCCATGCTAAGATAGTCAGTTCAGGAGAATGAACTGGCTTATGTCCAGCTAGAGGAGACTTGGTGGTGGAGAAGCACAGAAGTAATCAGCATGTGAAGATAAATCATAAATGGGGGAAAATGTCAATGACAAGAACACAGATATGGAAAAATATCAGGTCAAAGCACTGTCAAGGACTGCAGCAAAATGGTCGAAAGGAGGGATGAGAGAGAATTATGCTGTGACAGAAAACATACAAGCCATGGTGTATAATGGGATTACAAGGGGTAATAATTTGGCCTGTTTTCATTGTATTTATGTATACATTATGAGGAAATTTATGCCAACAGCTGGTACCATAGATAACTGTTACTTTCTCTGCATTTAAGGCCATCTTCGTTCCTATTACAGTGAAAGTGTCACTTCTGATCAACTGATTTGCTGTCAAACACTACTGCACAGTTCCAGGGATGCTATACTAAAGACTGAAATTATACTGTTTTGGGGAGTTCCATTTTTCGTAAGATAGCACAGTCTTGGAGCTAACATATATTATTATCAGGAGGTGTGTTCAGGGGTGCAGTCTCCACAGTGAGTTGGGAAGGGGTTACCCCTGCCAAAAAAAAAAAAGCATTTGTATGTGATTTCCTAATACTGAACATGCCTTGCATTCAAGTACCTCTAATTATTTATGGTCTCTGCACTGTCAGACAATTACAAATCCATTGGATTTCCATTTGCCGCCTAAAACATCAGTCCATCAAATGTATTGCTATGAATATAAAACTATGCACATTACAAAGTATAACAAATGGGAATGCAAAATGTATAGTTATAAAAGAATTAACAAACAGAACCTCTGTAGAAATCGGGTCCAATAAAATCAGACATTAAAAGGGTCACAAAGGCCAGTGAAAGTTATGCATTTTAAGGCACCTCCTACAGACACCCTTAGATATCCACTCATGAAGCAGCAAAGGTAGTAAGCCACAGATTTATGGAGCCTGGTAAGAAAAGGACCTCAGCTTGGAAGACTCAAGCCCTTATCTGGGTATTGCTTTTAGCCCCATGACAGTTGAGTCAAGGTTCTTAGAAATGGTAGTATACTTCCAACTTCCTTAAATGGGATGGAACCTTGTTACATTACACAAGCTTTACATGAAATTTTATAATTAACAAGAAGTCATTGCAGGGGGACACAGGACAGGAGCTTTGTGAGCATATCTAGAATCTCCAGTAAGGAATCTGGCTGCATTATTTTCAGTAAGCTACAATCTGGTAAATGGTGTAATAATAACCTGCCTGTGAGATAATCAAGGCTTGTACAATCATCATTGGATCTTACAGGTTCATAGGTGTGTACTAGGCTAATGGCCCTGGAGACTTTACAAGCCTAGCCCCAAAAAATTGCCCAAGCACCGTGTCATCCGATGTTAGTTCACAGTGTCACTATCCAGGAGGGCAACTGGAGTGATTCCTGGGGGTTAACGTTCTGTTACCCATCCACTCGTCAAGATTTCTCTTGAAGAGGGTCAGTGAGGTGCTCTGCTTGACATGAATGGGAAGCTTATTCCAGAATATGGGTAGTCTTTGGGAGAGGAATCTGTCCCTCTAGCATGTTCTGTTAATTGTGTTAATGAGGTTGTGATCTCTCGAGTACGTGGCGCATGGGATGGGTATTTCTTTAGGTGTAGCATTTCAAGTAGGGCTGGGTTGGACATGGCTTTGTAAGTCAAGCAGAGATCACATCTAAGTAGATGATAAGTGACTGAGAATAGCTGATGTTTCTTGAGTCTGTCCATGTAGGACATGTGTTTAAGGCCTTGGATCCTCAAATAAACTAACAAGTAAGCTTAATATGGGTGAAATTCCTCTTTTGATAACATCATTTACAAATGAAGGCAACTGTCTTGTCTTGCCATTGGACATCACTCTTAGATTACATAGTTCATGAAATCCAGTTCATCTCCAGTTCATAGTAGCTTTCAGAGAATGAATGATAAGATATTTAATTCCATTAGCTGTATTTCCCGTACCACAAGTCAAACAATGTATGCCCTGACATGTCCCTGCAATATAAATAAAATAAACAGTTCAAAGATAGATTGCAGGAATACATTAGCAGTATTAAACACATGAAGTTAGAGAATAGTATAGCTGCATGTTTCTTTGTTTTGTTCCTGTGACTGGTTTAAAAGGCACTATTGTGGCACATATCAGGACGTTTATTTGGACTGGCCTTGGTCCTGACATTAAAACTGTTCTTCCTGCATAAAGAAACTGTGTATATTTTAAATTTTGATACTTTACATTCTATTTCCTAGCAAAATAATGTTCTGGTTGCTTGAATGATTTGACTGGTAAAGTAATTAATTTAGTTTGTTTTTATCTGATTAATGGCTTGCCAATGCTTGAGTTTTTGCCTGAAATGCTTCCTCTGGAAGGCTTTGTATCAAGGCACTATAAAGGTTTTATATTTTAATATAATGTTTTTCTGCCATTGTTAATATTTTTTTCTTCAACTTCAGTTTGTTTCCCCTGCAGCTGCTGCACGGAACAAGGGTCAGAGTGGTGGGGGTCCTTTATTAGTTTGAATATCTGTAAGAACTGTCTTGGATGTGTCTAACTTCAAATAACTAACGCTTAATAGGATACTGTCGGTGGTGTCTTTGTTTTGACTAGGGTTAAGTCACACATACTCAGCAGAGGTATATGTGGGTATCTTCTGTAGAGCAGTAAAAGTGTAATTTTTTCTTCTAAGTAGATCAAAAAGTGTCAGCCTATACATGGTAAACAAAAGAGGCCCCAGAATGGAATCCTGCATCACACTACTAGAGACAGGGTAAGAAGAGAGCAAATTAACCCACACTATCATCATCTGAGTGCATCTGGAAAGGTAGAAGGCAAAATGACACAATGAATGTGCTAGAGATCCCACAAATGGTCTTCAGTCACTCTAAAAGGATCAGATAGCCAACCTTATCAAATGAAGAGGAGGCATCCAATGATGACCAGTACTGGATAATTAACTGGATCTCTGGCAAAAAGAAGGTTGTTAACCACCTGACTGAGTGCAGCGTTGCTGCCTTGTAATACTCAGAAACCAGTCTGTAAAAGATCCAAGTCCATGTGATTCTAAAGTTGATCCAGTCTGCTTACAGAGCATGATTTGATGACCTTCCAATTAAAAGGGAGGTTTGAGATAAGTTGGCAGCTATGCAGAGTGCTGTAGCTCAGTGTGGAGTTTCTGATGAATAGCATAATCAAAGTAGCTTTTAAAGTGGATAGATAAACATCAGTCATCAGAGAGGACTGAAGATAAAAGGATGCAGAAAATGCAAGCAAGACATAAATACATTATTGCATTTGTTTACCAGAGACCACTAATATACATGGACCTATATCAGATTTAACCCAGGTGCACAGTCTATTAAAGGACATGCTTAGAGACCTATAGTAGGCAACTAGAGGTAGAGGGAATCAAACCCTGGGCAACAGTAAGTAGCTTCTTAAGTGGTCATTGACATAATCCTCTGTTCTGTTTGAATTCCAAAGAAGCGTTTAAGATAAGTGGATTAACTGGTTCTAATCATAGTCAGTGGGTAATAGAATGCAAATTTGAAAGCAACTCAAAGTTAATGACTTTAGTGCTATTCTGGATTCGACTAGTAAATCTCTGTGGAGGCAAACTGCAGACTCACTGTGCACACAGGAGCACATCTTGACTAATGGAGTTCACTTTTACTTTGAAGAATGGAATAGCTAGATGGCAGTCATAGCCAGTAAAACATTTCCAAGTGGCCATAACCACTAAAAAGGAACTTAACACTCAGTTCCTTACAGCAGATATCAACCCAGATAAACAACAAACCTTCTTATGAGAGATTTGTGATTGGAACTAGAATTAGTACAGGTTTCATTCATGACAAATTGTCCTCCAAACAACTGATATATCTCTATCTGCTCTCTGTCTCTCTTTCACAGAATAAAGAGCTCAAAGTCATACTAAAGTTGTCACATGCCACCTTGGCAGAGCATACACAAACAAGTGTCAAGAGATACAAAACCATGATCACAGATCTGATATTCTCTGCAATCAACAGTTCAGAGTTATCCACATTTTGTTGTGAAATAATCAGACTGAGGACAACAGCTAAGATGGCATTGCATTATAATCTAACTACAACATAGAGGAAATAAGGCAAAGTAGTTCACAGCTGAACTGCAGTAGGTGGTTATATAAGGAAGAAACTGCTTCCATGCCATAGTCCTGAGGTAACCACACCAACTTGAATTGTCATGTCCAGTAAGTGCTATTCTTATAATCAACAACAGTGATAACCTGAACAAATTCAAGGTCTTTTATTAAGGACATGCATTTCTTTGCAAGATACATGGGACTGTTGTCAGTGCTGATGCTGAAATAACCCAAAATAAGACAGTTTGGGTAAAACAAAAGTTGAGTCATTCAGAAAATCAGTGAAGGTCTTCATATAGGCCTTCACTTTGGTAGGTAGATAGTAAATAAGAGGAATCCTACAATTCATTATTGCTTACAAAGAAAAATACGGGAGACTGTGACTCCAAAATTAACCTAACATGGATCTCATACAACTTTAAAGCAGCTAGTTGCCTTCCCAAATGTTACATGTAGTGCTTTATTTGACTAGAGACCTGAAGGCTGTAATGTTGCCAGCTAAGAGACAAACCTCATTGGCATAGGCATCAACCCTTTCTTCACATTTTGTAAATGTGGTCAGGGTATGACATCAACAGTGATCAAATCACTACAGCCAATGTTTAGTCAACTGGGTAGCTAGCCCTGAATATATGAGGAAGAAATGAAATGTAGATGTCTAACAGAAAGTCGACAGTCATACTGGTCTTTTTATGGATGGGCATCTCATCAGACCACATCCTATAGGGGGCAACAGACTACAGGCCCCATCTATTAGCCTATGATGGACATAAGACGGAGGTAAGGTATCTGAGCATCACTGTGAGAGTTAAGGAAGATCACAAAGCATTCTTTAGTTACATCTGACATCTAAAATGGATATTACTTGGGTACAACAATCCCATGTTTCCAAATGTTAGCGAAACCTTCCACTTATGCTGTGCTGATGATGCCATAAGAAGGCAGAAACAAGTATGTCCACAGCTAGTGGGATTTGGCTTTATTGGCCTCTGGCTAGGCTTATAAATGCCCTCGGGCAAATAGCCTAGTACCTACCTATGAACCTATGTAAGAAATTATTCCAGTAAAACAAAGTGAATGAATCCCAGAAAAAGCATTTCAGCACATCACTGATGGAAAAAGAAAGTAATGCAAAAGGGAGCATATAAGATACAAAGTACAGTTTTGTACCTACCATAAATGTAGATGTTCGAAGATCCACATTGCTGCAGTCCTTACACTTGGGTAGTCCGCTGTCCTCGGTTGGCCCGAATATCACGGTCAAGGCGCTTAGAACTGACATCAGGACGTCAGGGTACAAATGCGCATGACCGACGTCATATCCTCAGTCTTTTCTTGCCCCAGATGTCAGAAGACCCTAAACAGAAAGGTCAAAACCAAAAGACAGCAAAAAAACAACCAACCACCCTTGTACTAACCATATGTACAATATATACAATATTCACAATATGTACAACCCAAACCACACAACCGCCTCTAACTACAGAGGGGAAGGAGGGAGGGTAAATTGGACTGCAGCAATGTGGATCTTCGAACATCTACATTTATGGTAGGTACAAAACTGTACTATGTTCTTCATCTCACATTGCTGCAGTCCTTACACTTGGGTAGAATCCCAAAGCAGAGATAAGGGAGGATGGCAAAACTATAAAGCAGTAGGAGCTGCCAAAATGCCCTGTAAAATTGCAGTGGCAAAACCAGCCCTCGATTTAGAGTAAAGTGGAAGGTGATAATGCTTAGAGAAAGTATGCACTGAACTCCAAGTAGCTGCCTCCAAAATATCCTTAGTTGCCACCGCTGTAGAAGTGGCAGTAGCCCTAGTGGCATGAGGCCTAATCCCAGCTGGAATCTCCTTACCATGATGGGAATAACAGAAAGCAATACAAAACCCAATCCACTTAGAAATAGTTTGTTTTGACACAGGCTTGCCCTGAGAACCCAAAGCAAAAGAAACAAATAACTGCTGAGACTGCCTGAACCCTTTAGTTCTGCTCAAATAATATCGCAACTGCCTGTGTATATCCAAAGTGTGCAAAATCTTTTCCCTTTTATTTTGGGGGTTTGCATAAAAAGTAGGCAAATGAATAGTTTGGTTTAAAGCCACACTAGAAACCACTTTAGGCATAAAGGAAGGATTAAAGATACCCTATCCTTATGGAAAATTAAGAAAGGCTCAACTGCCATAAGGGCCTGTAATTCAGAAACCCTTCAGAGGTAATGGCCAACAAAAAGCAGTCTTCCATGATAAATATTTCAACTCAGCAGTAGCTGCAGGCTCAAAAGGTTGTAGAGTGAGTTTCTCCAACACAAAATTGAGATCCCAAGCAGGAGTAGGAGCTCTCCGTGGGGGTCTTATATTCTTTGCCCCTCTAAGGAATTGCTTAAACAAAGGATGAGAAAACAATGGTGGGTCACAGTCATAGTGAGCAGAAATTGCTGCAGCATGAACCTTAATAGAAGAGAAGGACAAACCTTTGTCCAGTAACTCAGTAAGATATTGGAGCCACACTTAAATTAGGCTTAGAAACATCAAATTCCTTTGCTGTACTCCAAAATAAAAATCTCTTCCATTTATACACTTTCCTTGTACTAGGCCTTCTGGCCTCCAAAATAACATTCAGAACTTGCTGTGGAAGCTGAGACCCTCCAGGGTTTAAAACAGAATATGCCAGGCTGTCAGGTGAAGAGAGTGAAGTTTGACATTGAGTAAATGACTGTTCTCCTGAGACAGCAGGTGTGGAATCAAGGCAAAGGCCATGGAGGCTCAGACTTCTCAGTAATGGGTACCAGTGCTGTCGAGGCCAATCTGGAGCTATTAAAATCATCTTTGGCTTGTCCTGTCTGACCTTCAGGAGTACCTTTGGGAGGAGAGGCAGAGGTGGAAAGGCATACACATGAAGATTGTTCCAATTGAATGAAAGAGCATCCACTTTCCAAGCTGTGGGATGAAACCTTTTGTGCAAAACTTTGGCAGCTGGTAGTTTAGTGGAGAAGCGAACAGATCTATGTCTGGAGTTCCCCATAACACTGTCAACTTCTGAAATACATGAGGATCCAATTTCCACTCATGGGGATCCATAATTTGCCTGCTCAACACATCTGCTAAGGAGTTCTGTGCTCGGCAGAAACCTTGCCTGAAGATTTAGCTGTAAACTGAGAGCAGTCTCCCACAAAATCATTGCTTGTCTGCATAGAGGATAAGAATGTGTTCCCTTGCTTGTTGATGTACCACATGACAGTTGTGTTGTCTGTTAGAATCAACACCTGCCCTGGAAGAAGTAAATCCTTGAAAGCTATTAATGCAAATTGAACATCTCCTTCAAGTTGATATGTAGATGTTGAAGTCTGGCAGGCCACGTGTCTTGTACCCACTTTCCATTTAGATGAGCTCCCCAAGCTTTGTCTGAGGCATCTGTCGTTAGAATCTGACTCGCCTCTGGCCGGGTCACAGAGAGTCCCTTGTTTAGGTGACATTCCTGAGCCCACCACAAAAATTCCTTTTGAATGCAAGGTATTATCTGAATGACAGTGTCCATATCTTGGCAGTGCTGTGTCCATACATTTTGAGATACCATTGTAGCTTCCTCATATGCAGTTTGGCATTGGGAAGCACCAGAATACAAGATGCCATGAACCCCAAGGCTTGAAGGACTGTCCTTGCAGTCAGCCTGGACTGATGAGACAATTGATGGAAGTAAAGAGAAAGATTCTTTTGTTTGTCCGGGGTCAAAAGGCCATCTGGGATGCTGTATTCAGTCTCACACCCAGAAAGCACATGTCCTGAGAGGGTACTAGACTGGACTTTATTTCGTTCACAGAATACCCCAGGCATCTTAGCACTGCTATCACATATTGCAAATGATGAAGAAGTTCGTCCTTTCCTTGGGCCAGAATCAGGCAATCGTCCAAATAAGGATAGATCTGTATTCCTCTCAGCCTGCAGAAAGCTATCACTGGAGCCAGAACGAACACTCTGGGTGCAGTAGATAAGCCAAAGGGCAATGCAGAGAACTGATAATGAGAAGTCCCTACTTCCTGCAACTTAGCCTGATAGGAACATGAAGGTAAGCCTAGTCACCATCCAGTGATCTTTGCCCAGCAGATTTTGAACTTGGGAATGTCCAGATAAGTGTTGAGGATAGATAAATCCAAAATTGGTCTCCACGTGTTCCCTTTCTTTGGTACTAGGAACAGGCGAGAATAAAATCCTAGGCCCACTTCTGGCAGAGGGACCGGTTGTATGGCCCCTATTTGGAGCAGCAGAGAAATTTGTTTGTGAGCCTCTAGTCTTTGCTGAGGAGGAACGTCCGGCATGCCTTTGAAAGGAGGCAAGGTATGGAAATAAAACCTGTAACCTTGGTGTATGATATCCAATACCCATCTGTCTTGGGTAATCAAACTCCAATTTTCCTGAAGAGTGTCAACCTTCCTCCCAAAGGTGCTGCCAGGCAAGAAGGATCTGGCAGCTGAAAAGGTAGGTCATTGGGCCTGTTTACGAAAGGACTGGCCCCTGCCCTCACCTGAAGATTGTGCAGGTGAACTCCCTGTTCTAGGTCTGAAGGAGCTCTGAGCTCTGCCCCTACCACGTCTAGATCTACCCCTAGACTGTGAATCATAAGAAGTCCACCCCTTAGCAGGCCAATTCCTACTAAACTTGGAGGCTGGACTTGCAAAAATCTTTAACAGTCTGCATAGACTTAGCCTTGTCTTCCATTTTCTTCAAGACTGACTCCACAGGTGAACCAAACAACACATCAGACTGTAAAGGAGCATCCAAAATCCTTGTCTTAACATGTTCAGATAAATTCTGATCCCTCAGCCAAAGAACTGACCCAGTGGCAGCCACCCTAGACGAGGCCTGTATAGCATCAAAACCACATTGTAAAGAATGCTTACCCACCTGTTCAGAGACATGTACCAAATCTTGTAATTCCTTACACTCAATGCCTTCCGCCAGAGCATCTACCTTAGACTTCAGTTGAGAAAGAAGATAGTTTTGATATTTCAACATGTGAAACTGGCAATTCAAAGCCCTCATAGCTAAGGTGGAAGAAGTATAGACTTTCTTTCCCCATCTATCCAAAGCTCTGGCCTCTTTATCTGGAGGAACTGGATTTTTACAACAGAGGCCTTGACACCCTTAGGTCCCTGACTAACAGTTTCTGGGTCATAAAGATATTTATGAGCCTCAGGCACCCTATAATACCTATCCGGTTTAACAGGAGCAGGAGGCAAAGAATCAGGATTAAGTGAAGCCAAACACATCTTCCACAACATCCAGAACAGGAGGTATAGCCAAAGGCCTATGCTGGGGTAAAAGCAAAATTCCCTAAGCCTTTTCCTGGAATCAGAGAAGTCCTGACCTTCCCACTTAAAATGTTCCTGGAATGAAGAGTCTCTGAAAAGAAAAATCCTCTGGAGGAGAAGCAGAAGGAGTGGAATCATCTGCATCAGAATCAGAATAAGGAGAGTACTCCTGCAAGTCTTCAGCGAAGACTCTGAAACATCTGAAGCCTGCTCAAAACTCCCCAACTCTGGTTCCACCCTAGGCCTCTTATCTGGAGGGGGAAAAGAACCTCTAATCAAAGTAATTAAATCTTCTGCCATTTTAAGCATGTGCTTCTTGGGCACAGATCCTGAAGAACTAGGAGTGACACCAACAGAAGCTAAACCTGGCCTGCCTCTGGGAGAAGCCTTAGAAACAGAAGGAGAGGGCCTAACCACCCTAGGAAGGGAGGGGAGTACAGTAACCTGAGAAGCCCCTTCTGCCTGACCTGCCTTCTGAGAGGCCACATCCTGCAATAACAAAGTCTCCCCAGAGGCCTTTCCACTGGCTTAAAGAACCTGGGCTTAGCTGCACTGCTTCCCAAAGACCAACCTGGCACAATAATGAACCTAGCACAAAAAACAAGGAATACACAAAGTATGATAATCACAAGAAATACAGTTATTCACTTTTTCTGACATCCGGTAAACCACTGAGGCAAGAAAAACTAAAATATTAGCCAACTTTGACTCGGTCTGAAACCGCTGCTTCTGCATCGGACCATGCGGCAAAAAAGACTGAGGATATGACGTCGGTCATGCGCATTTGTACCCTGACGTCCTGATGTCAGTCTTAGACCGAGGACAGCGGACTACCCAAGTGTAAGGACTGCAGCAATGTGAGATGAAGAACATCAATTCTGTATCAACCCATTGGGTTCTTGTAATTAGCATGCATATTGGTGCAAGCACCACATACATTTGTAAATATAAATACTGTTTTTTGATCTCTATTCAATTGTTTCATACTACTGTCAGTGTATAAATGTTTCTATCACTTGCGTTTATCTCACATTACTAATATAGTTTAATAATGTTTTGCAAAACTCAGTTGATTATTGGGACAGTGCAGACTAGTTGCTGTTATTGTAGTTATTGTGTCTTTATGTTCATTATATTTTTCTGGAGCTTTTCTCTCCAGACTTCCACTGAAAAATGGCTTTTTGACCACTCAGATTTTTCCCAATGAGTAAATACAGTCAATTAATCAATCAATACATACATACATACATACATACATACATAAAGAAATATTTTATATAAATGGTGCTAAGTTAAAATGACACTTAAAACTTTCAGAAGGAGGAAACTTGAACAATTTTAAAGAAAGGCAAAATGTAAGTAAATAAATAATTTTATTTATTATTTTCACATAGGATTTAGTTTAACACAAAGATTTAACTAGTACAAGGCCAGCTGTGAAGAAACACATACTAGTTTTCCCATGAGATGTCTTTGAGGGAATAAATCACATCCTATTTTCTCATCAGCATGGTGGGTTCAGACCTCAACACAGGATGCAGCTGCTGATCATATGACATAGTTCAGAGACAAGTTCAGGTTCCAAAACATTAAATAGCTAACATCAAAATCAACAGTAGTTAAGTACTGCAAAGAAGAAAGGGGGAAAGTTTTTTTTTTCAAATCTGTTCAGACATAACACAGTGCAACTAAGCATCTGAGGAAAAAGGAGATTGCCTTGCTGTTTTTCAGAGTAAAACTTTGTACATACATGTATTTAAGGAAATCTCTATTGCTTGTCTTGTCTTTACCCCATGACCGGGAAGTGATTAAAAAGTGTGCTGTATTAGCCTACCCTCCTAGTTAACAAACAAATAAATAAACAAATAAAACAGAAGAAATAGCAGTTCTTATAAGTAATTTCCAATAAGGCATGGACAGCGTGTTCTTCTTTTCTGCATTGTTTTCTTCTTTTGTGTGCTTTTCAGACTTTCCAGTTGTGAAAAGAAAAGAATAGGGGAATTTGTCAATAAGGCTAAAGCCAGATATTACACACGTGTACACTAAGCTCACATGGTACTGTTCCTTCCCAAAATAGTTGAATTTCCTCTAGGGATATTTTCTAAGTATGTAATTAAAGATACAGTCTTCTTCTTTCGGCTTTTCCCGGTTGCGGTCACCACAGCGGATCATGATCGGCAGTGGAGTTTTACGGTGTCGAGTTGCCAGCCTGGTGCCCATCCTTCCACAGAAGGCACACACATGCATACACTCATGCCTAGGGCCAATTTTTACAGTGTCCAATCAACCTACAACATGTCTTTGGGACGGATAGATACTAAAAGTCTTAAAGTAGAATCCATTAGTTGGACAGCTAGTAAACATATTACTGTGGGCACATTTGCCATCTTTCCTTGCCCGATTGCTTTATTTATCCATCTGAGCACATTCCTGCAAAAAAATAATTTTACAGTTGCTATAACATCACTTTAACTGTGTCATTGTGTCAACATTAAATAGACATCTGTCTCTCTCTCTTTCTAAAATGGAAGTCACTTTTACTGAATGTTATAAAATATCTCCTAAAGCCTTTGTGTCAGAAATGACTTTCTAGACATACTAACTGTGTAAAACCATTATTTATTTAATTTATCCAACATATTCCTTGGTTATTTAATATATAATAGGAAAGTCAACTTTCTTATATTTTAGGATTACGATTTTTGACTCAACAAGGTATTTAAAAATATTCTTTCTGTTCTTGGTTTTAATAGCAGGTTAGATCTAAGAGAAGTATAGGCAGAATAAATATCTAAGCCAGTCAATGACAATGAAATCATTCAGGTGCATTTGTAATTGCCAATGCCCAATATATCATGCCAGACAACAGTACACCACCCTCCAAGCTCCAGGTATATCGGTGTACCATATTTTCCTAATTAATGTTGGAAACAAATGGTTTTGCAGGATAAGGTGCTCCTTGTACCTCTAATAGATGCCATACCCCTGAATCTCAACAAATATACTACGGCAGAGGTTATACCAACTTAAAGAAAACGGGAATGTATGTAGTCCCTTTTGTTTGAGTTGTTACAGCCTTGAAAACAGCAAATTTAGAGATCACTGGTTGGGGAGGTGAAAGGGGGTACAGCCTCCCCACAAAAACACTTTAAGGTATGCTCAAATCACATTTTGTTTTCTAGTAGTCACATGAGGCATTGGGCAGTGTGGGTGGTAAGTTCAGTGTCAGACAATCGGGTATTGGTAAAACAAAGTAGACCTGTTCAGTCTTACTTGTTAGCTCATTTCAACCCAGCTTTTATTACTGTACTTTATCACACAGGTTCATTTGTTCATAGGTGATTACTAGTCTAATAACCACAGACGCCTTTTTTAAACATAGCCACATCTCCCAAATGTACTTGACAAATTTTGATATCCTAGGGTTACTTTAAGAGGTATAAGTAGGCTTTTACAAAGTAGATGAAATTGCTACTCTAGTGGTGTAGAGGAATAAAGCCCTGACTACAGTCCATGTGACCCAGATTCAGTTAGTGACTTGGCTGACAAACAGAGTGGCAGAGAAAGATGGGCATTACTATACCACAAGGGAAAGGGAGAGTGATGACATGGGCATCCCCTACAACAATCCATGATGGAGGCTGAGGATGCCACATGGTGGAAAGCATGATCCAGGGGTGTGGGATGGGCACAGATGAGCTGTCGCAGAGGTAGGACAATATGCCTTGATGTCTCCATTACATGCATGCCCATCAGCCACAACCATTGGCACTAAGGGTGGGGGAATTGGCATAATCAAAAAAATCCTTCAGTAGATTGTGGACAGCCAAGACCCCCAGGACACCCTTAGATTCCATGACTGTCCTCAGCAGATTAATGGAGTAAGTCCAGAAGTTTGCAGTAGCTGGTAGACCTGTCATGGATGTAGGGCACTGGGAATTAGTGCTGTAAGAGAGATATAGGGGGTTTAAAAAAAACCAAAGTAGATGAAATTCAAACAAATAAATGTTAAGCAAAGTTAGGAAAAACAGTTGAATCATACAAATTAAATTTCAGTATATAGATGAAACAAAAACATATACTTTCAATAACATGCATGTAGCAAACTAATAATACTTGACATAAACATGAAATATAGCAATACAATAAAGTTAAACCAAATATCAGAAAATTTGTTCTTTCAGTCTGGTGTATTCTGAAAAAAATCAGTATGTAGTTTTATATATTTTGACCTCATTTCATAGTAATGGAAAACCTCACTGAATTTCCACTGTGTAAGACGCTGTCCGGTTCGATTCTCAGCTAGAGCATCTTCTGCATTGAGACATGCGTGAATGGGAATACCTTCGTTGAAGGTTGTGCATCACAGCTGGCAACTCGGCATGTAAAAATCTACTGCCAATCATTAGCGGACCAGAGTTCCGCTGTGGCGACCCCTAACCGGGAAAAGCCAAAAGACACAACATATTCTGATATGTATCTAATGCATTTCTAATCTGCAACAGTGTATTATATGAGGCAACTTAGCTTAGATTGCAGTCAGCATTATCCTGTATCTTAAGATGAAAGTTCCTGAGCTAAGAACAGAACAGCACCCAATGGTCATATTCCATTCTTTCTCCCATACAGCTTCTCCCTGTATATTGCACCTACTGTATTCCTTAAATACGTAGTAGGATGCCTGGTTGAAATAACATTTATCTGACTTGCAGTTCTTGGCTTAGTCAAAATCTGCTTTATTCCTGGGCTGTGCTTAGAGGGCTGAAGACCTGATTATAACCCAGCTGACCCATGTGTAATTTCTGTCAGGAGCACATAAGGGACTGAGTGGGGGAGGATGAGCTTAAGAGACTGACACCAGTTCATTCTTCCTTGGGGAGAAGTTTCTACATCAGTGGACTGGTAACACCTAGAGCTAGCTGAGTGTAGTGACCATACTTGCTCATGCTGCATTAATCATGGGCTGCATGTATGGCCGAATGCACACCTCTGGCCCTGACTATACTTTAAAACATCAAAGTTCCAGAACATCAGACAGCAAAATAGCAATCCCAAAGGATCAAAACTTAAAACAAAAAAAGCAAATTAAAAGATAGGCAACTCATGTTTTCACGGGGGGAGGGGGACACCTGCACCTCCCCATGCCCGCTGATAATTGTATATACCAACCCAACTACAAAATCACACAACAGTGAAGTAAGGGAAAATCCAACATTCCACACGCTCTTCTATTCCTTGATCTCCTAGAAGGTAATGTTGGTAGAAGTGATCATATGCTTATTCTATCACTTTTGCTGGCATTAAAAAATTGGACTGCTCCTAGTAAGTCTGCAGGCAGCCTAGGATAAACCACTCCAAAGGACAACTTAACCAACCACCTAACTCTTGCCACTGGAGGTATGAATGAACCTAAAGGGCTTACCAAGGAGGAAAAAATGTCAGAGGGCTCTCACCTTGCTCAGGGATTCACAGCTTCCACCACTACAAGGCAAAGAGTTCAATTGGGTGCAGGTAGTGGAGTCATTGGGCTTCATCTCTCAGAGATGGGGGGATTCCACTTTCTCCCAAAAGACCCTGCAAAGGGTGGCGATTTCCCATTCTCTGTAAGATGCATTCACCCCAGACCTAATTACATTAGGAGTAGGGATGCAGAAGGTGCTGTATCTTGAATTGCAGGCTATGAGACAGTTTTAATCTCCATGGACCAAAACTATATTTGCTATTTTCTTGAAGGCAGATTTTTTGTTATTAGCTGCATTCACATGGATAGCCATCAACTGATGACATTTGATACACCTTTCTTTGGAGAAAATAGCCCAGTATCACACACTATATAGAAAGAGTTCCTACACAAAAATTAACAACAAAATAAATTCCTTCATTCATGGAGGTTGAGAGAAAACTGTACTGGCAAGATATTAAAAATGGTAAGCTATGTGTGAAACAACATACAGTAAATTTGCAAATTTCAAGAGGATTTTCTCAAATGATAAATTACAGCTATTTAAATCAACATCAACACATCTGTGCCAAAAATACAAGTCCACTGTAGCCCATATTACTCTAACTCTGGGGAGGCAAAAGAAAGAGAGTGACTTGCATGCACGGTATCAGAGTCCTTAAATCCCTCTATATAGTCATGTCAAAATCTGCCAATAAAGTGACACAACAGCTGCCAGGCATTTTCATTAGCAAGGCATATTAAAAGGGTATAATTTTCTTTTGGATTTCTTTAATTACAAAGTGTATGTTGTTGGTAAAGAAATAGAGAATGTTTGCATGCTAGTGTGACTACTTTTTATTGGCAGTACTATTTTTCACTTGTTTGCTCATTTGCCTTGGCAGAGGAGTAGGTCCTTCATATTCTTTTTGAGGAATTCCTTTGTAGTGGCAAAAAATAGCTGCTAAAAATTTTACAGTTCATTCATAAAGCAGATCTGCAAGACATCTAGCATCTAGTTCTGGGAGGTAAATGTCAAGGGCCTTTGGCTTTCCAAGTTCCACAGATGACTGTAAATGAAGCGCTATCACAGAATCTACCCATTACACAAACATCTTGTAAGAGGGTCAAACACAGACAGATGACTGGTTCCAAAGTCATGGACTACAACACAATGCCAAGAAATACATTATAGTGCCTTTTGAAAAAACTGCTATACAGGCTAAATATTCCATTGATAAGACACCCTAAGAGTTGACTCAGTAGTCAGGGATCTCGGGACATATGTGGACACTAATCTGGCTTTTGACCAACATGTGGCCAAGGTAGTAAGAAAATCATTCTGTGTCATCCAACTTATAATGGCATGGCATCCAGGTCCAAAGAAGCCATAGTGCCACTTTATTCAGCCCTTATCAGACCTCTCATTCTACATAATGTCTTCTTTAACATGTACCTGATCAGACATATGCAACAGTTGGAATGCCTACTAAGGTTTCTTATCAGGAGAATCCTGGATGCAAACACATTGCCCTATATGTATCACCTTGAAGCCCTATCTCTGTTCTCTTATCTACTACAGGTTACTGAGAGGAGATCTATGCTTGGCATACAAGACATCCTTGGTTCTAGCTCTAATGGACCCTTGAGATATCTGCAAAATGAACAGCATCAGAACTACTAGATCCAAGGATTTAAATATTACTTGCAACATAAATAAGACATGTTGGCAAGACAGATGTGCCTCAGAGGATCCCCATGCTCTGGAACAGGCTCCCCATTCATGTGAAACACAATCCATCCTTAACCCTATTTAAGTGTAACCTTGACCAATGGATGAGAAATCGGAAATTTACCTAGGGTCGAGCCCCCATGTTTCTGATAGACAGAAGCAGACAGTAATGCCCAAACTAACATACCCCCCACATATCTTCTAGAAATGCCCTAGCTTACCCCCTCCTAATAAATGCCCATGATACATAGGGACACAATTGGATTGGATTACACAGCTAGGCTTATAAAGGCCTTGGTGGTCTTTAGTCTAGTATATACCTATGAACCTATTATTTTAGGTTTCTTTCATATCTGTATATGTGCTACTCCTATGGTTCTACTATAAAAAGCCAACTTCCTAAAATTCAGCATTCCAAAAGTATGAAAGAAAAAACTGGAAATTCAAAAGGGCAAAAAAAATCTATTTTTAGTTTTTTTTTTTTTCAGGGTGGACTCCCCCAACCCCCACACACACACACACATGGTTGCACCACCAACTCAAAGAAAAGAGAGAGAGAAAGAAGTGAATCATTGCTGACACACAATTCAAAATCTCACAGGCGATGATTTCCTATGTGAGACAACTTCTGTCATTACGCCATTCAGCCTTCTTTATTGAATGCTCCTGTTTCACCGGTGCGGTGTGCTGTTTCATCTTGAGAATGTACAGGGGGTCCTACTCTTACTTTTGTAGTTACTTTTACACCTTTGCTTGCATTCAGATGAGAGTAACTCCTTCATTGCTTCACTCACTGGCAGGAGGTCATATTACTGAGACAAAAACAATGGGTTGCCAGTACATTCTAAAGATTATTCACTATGCCAGCTCCTGAAGCAGTATCCCTGTAAAAAGTCAATGGCAATAGCCAAGAGTTAGTGTTATTTTCCTCCAGCATAGGGTTTCCTAAAGAAAAGTCATGAAAAATCTACCTACTATTACTTCCTAACTCATTCACTGGTAAAAAAAAAAAAAACAACATTATATAGTGAGTAGGCACTAGTGTATATTTCTGTTTTTAAGGCAATGTACTTAATTGAATTAAATATAATTTCTTTTTCCTACAAAATATCTTTACCTTCACCTCTATGTTAAATAGACGGTGTTACAGTATTTGTAAAAAAGTTTGCTATGATGTGATAATTGTTGTCTATTATTTTATGTAGTTTAAATTTTCTTTTCTAAAATTACATAACTACCTATCTTCTGTAAGCTGATGTTGTTATTTTACTCACTGTGGAGCTTTTCTCCCCGGGTCTCCACTGAAAATGGATTTCTAATTCAGTGGACTTTCCCAGTTAACAAATGTATGTCTAAGGTAATGCACCATCTTTGCCATTGTTCAAGGTAAAACAATTAAAATGTTGGTGTACCACTCTAAAAATAATGAAAAAAGCCAAAAAAGACTCTGGATCACATCCTTAAATGTATGGCCTAGGTATCAACTGCACGATACTCAATAGATGCTACCATGACCAAGCAACAATGAACCACACGAGTAACAGATTCAGTGATGTCTTTATTCAGTCCTGATGGATGACTGATCTTACTTTTAATCTAAAAATGAACTGCTGGTTGAGAACGTTAATAAAAATCTACGTCTATGCTAAAGAAGGCCCTAAAATAAGATAGGAAGAAGTAGAAGTAGTTCATTTTCACACCTCTTTTTTGCTGTAAGTGAAGTTGCCCATTCGTATAACATCACAAATGTTAATTCACAGGTGGCAAGGGCATGCATAATGCACTTACCCAACAAATGTAAGCCATAAAGGAAGACACAGTGGCCATTAAAGATATTAGCATTAAACAGGGTGTGAGGTTACCTGCTCTGAACAGGTTCCATTCTGAAGATCCAGTCACAAGAGCTACAGAAACAGAAGGGATTAGGAAGCCAGCAAAATTCCATCACTGAAAATCTCCAAGCCTGGATATATCAGTTAGGTAATAAAGTTGATGTTCAACAGAACAAATGCTGTGCCTAATAATCTACATGTGATCAGTCTCCATTAAGGGAAGGAATGACAAATATTGAATCAGATTAATAAAACATTAGTGCTTGTAAGTACAATAGTTTTCTGCACCACCAGTGATAACTGAGGGAGCTCACAGAATTATGAGGAAGCTGAGTCTTTACACTTCAGTAAGACATTTCATTTTTCATTTGCTTGACTATAACATCAGGGGAGTGAGTTCAAAAGACAGCAACATAGGTGGCTCCTGCAATGAAAATCATTGGAGTTCCTTCACACATAGCATCAGACTCCATCTATCCATACATCCCTGTGCTAATCAGCACACTGGGCAATGAGCACCCCCCCCGAACTCATTTTTTCCATAGCAGTTATGGTTTTTACAGGGTTAGGTTGCGAGCCCAGTGCCCAACCATCCTCCCATGTATACAAATGGGGTCAGGCACACCATACTCATACAACACTCATACCTATGGCAAATTTATAGCATACAATTCACCTACTGCATATCTTTGGAATGTGGAAGGAAACAGGAGCACCTGGAGGAAGCCCACACGAAAGCAGGGAAGACATGCAGACTCCGCACAGAAGGTATCCCAGTCGAGAATCAAACTGGAGAACCTCTTGCTGTGAGGTGACAACACTAACTGCTGCTCCACTGTATTGCCCAGCATCAGATTACAGTAAGTATATTTTTTTAAATAGAAAACATTGGTGTCCTCGCTTGAGCAGATTAAACACTTTGGCATACTGGCCCAACTTCATTTATGTGCTATTTAGCACTTCCAATACAAGGAGCTGGTAATGATTTTCAAGGTGACAGTGGAAGCAGGCCTTTATCAAAATGACTATTACAAAATTATAAGATAAAGTGGCTGGATGACACAGGTGTTGGATGGGATGCAGCAAGCAGCTTCTTTGAATTCAATGTGATGTGATTCATCTCTACCAACTACTCCTTGCAAATCACCTGATGGTCAATCAGTCAAGGACAAGATTGCTTTGAAGCCAGCAGTGTGTCCTTCTGCTAAATGGATTGCTAACTATTCTAGGCTTTTCCAGCCTGTAGTGCTGATATCAAACCAATTTACATCTTTATAGGTAGAGGAACTTAGCAGAAATCCCAAACACAGAACCAATTCAAACAGTAGCCAAAGTAAGCAACAGACAGGCTGTATTTTATTTTATTTTAATTTAGTGTACTGATCAAAACTGACCATTTGCAGGTACTGCCCGGGTATCTTAAGAGACTATAAGGTTTGTGGTCATTCTTACTTAGACTTGATTTCACAAGTAACTGTCTTATACAATATTGATCCAACATGCACAACCCATATTGGGGTTAGCACCCTGATTCAGCACGACTAATAGTGAGGCTCTTGTGTATAGCTGTATCCCATCTCTACACTTCCTCCATGCATGGTTCCATACATATACTACCGCCCCCTTCATCCTGCTTGCTTATCCATATGATAACCTCCTCAGAATGGAAGCTTATTTCTTTTAGCTACACCAAACCAGATCTGTACGGTCAGTTTATGTTTTTTATCTATTATATTTAGTATGTTTTGACTCATCACTGTTATATTTAGTATGTTTTGGCTCATCACTATTATATTTAGTATGTTTTGGCTCATCACTATTATATTTAGTATGTTTTGGCTCATCACTATTATATTTAGTATGTTTTGGCTCTTCTCCAAGGCACTGCTGCATGGAGCACCTCCTAATACCCACTTCTCCACCTGTTCTTCTCCTCTCATGCACTGTTTTCATAACATGAATCAGAATATGTAGCTTCCTTACAACATCTTTAAAGCATCTGAAGGTGTCACAGAAATATTTTTCTGTTCTAATTAACTTGATATATATAAATTTTTTATATAATACTGAATAATTTACTCTTACTAAAATGCTGTTCACTTTATGTAGTAATATTTACTTATTTAATATTTATGTGTTTATTATTATGTTATGTTTACACAGAAAAATAGATGTCATATTTAGGTCTGAGTCTAAATAATCATTACTACTCTAGACTGAAACATACCAGTCACACTGGTTAACAAAGAATATTGAATGCCTCTAGCTAGTTTTGGTAGCCAGCATATTTTCATACAACATTTGTCACATAAGGCGCCAGTGTAGTGTTTGTTGTGCAGTAGTTCATTTCACTAACAGAATTAGAAAATGGTAAACCTAGATGCAAAGAGTACTAAAGTAAAAGAATGTTTAATCTGAGAAGTAATACAACATGCAGTTGTCACTGTCAGTCAATAGGAAGAAATTATTGCCAAAGTAGGCAGTTCAAAGACAAACGTAGAAATGTCTATTTAAAAGAAAACAGCAAACATTCATTCTTGACTGTAAACAATTATGATCAGACGATCTAGAATGGACAAGTGAATGAAAGTAATATGTAAAATTGGGGGCAAACCCATTGCATCCTCATGTAAAGTGTTGTCGTTCCCCCCCATAACCCATGGTACTTGATATAATCAGCTTGGAAATTGCTATTTTATACAGAAAAGGTAAACACTTTTTACATATAAATAAGATTTACCTTTTCTTTCTCCTTTTGAATTTAGAGAAGAATGTTATTCAGTGGTAAAACTTACCCAGTTTAAGTAACTGCAGTGTGCATACAGAAGAAACAATTCCTACAAAGGCACTCTTCATTGTTAGGCATTATTTATATACAATGACTGATAAATCTTAAAACAATGTAGTCTTCATGCAAAAACTACACTGATTAAGTCAGACATAAATTAGGCCCAAGTTTGTGAATTAATATAACTAGCAACCTTTTTTTAGGCTAGACAGATACTCAGAAAGGGTTAAATTATATTTCTGCTGCACATTTGCTTTTTATCAAATATTGCAGGTCTAACTACTCTTCCCCAAGTTCCAATAATGCAAGGATTCCATTTGCCAAACTCCATTCATTAATGTTGAAATCCTTGGTTGATATTTTCTCTAGGAAATCATCGCTGTTGGAATTTCCAAACTTGAAACAGCAGTCAATCCTTTGCTCTGGAAGATTGCCATTTATTTCTGTTTTTGCAACCATGGACTTGGTCCTCTCCAAATGGGAGGGTGTGCAAGGGGGTTTCTGGCTTGCCCGTCTGCAAAAAACACTTTTAATTTTGTTTGATGGGTTAACTCAACCAGTCTAGCTCCGGTATCTATATATATATATATATATATATATATATATATATATATATATATATATATATATATATATGTATATTCGTTTATCCCTACACCCATATAGTAGGAACACTGGAGCACCAAGAAAATATCAACCTAGGAGTAAAATGTGATGCAACATAATCTGAACAAGAGGGAGTATACCAATATCTGGGAATTGATGAAGGGTCAGCAATAAAACATGAACAAATAAAACCAAAGCTTAGTATGCAATATTTTAGAAGACTAAGTTAATAATGAAAACTACCTTGATATCTGTAAATAGGAATTGATAAGGGGAATCCCTACAGCTACAGTGGCCAGCCTATATACTTGCTGTCTGTGAGAGATCCATCTCCAAAATTGATCCAACAAGCTGAAACTCGTTGCTTGAAGATATCAAACTGGAAATCTGAAAAATTTCAAAAAGTGTTTTCATGCTAATCTAGTTAATGAAAATAAATGTAACTGCTTCAGAGATACAGTTTAACTTCCTCCTCTTAATGTGTCTCCATTAGTTGCTGTTAAGTGTAAATGTTTAAACTTTTCTGTTACACTATCCCCATGATATCCCTTTTCTCTTTCTCCTTTCATTTTTTTATCTTTCTTAGTCTGTTATATGCCACTACAAAACTTCATATCCACTTATATATCTGATGGTATGGCTTATATGCACGTCATCTCATTTCACTGAACAACATACATTCATTCATCCATCCAAACACAACCCCTTTTTCAGATTTTGGTACACGGGGTTGGGTGTCACTTTAACAGTGACTATCATGTACAACCAGTGTTCACAGCACAAGATGGCTTGGCTAGCTCTGCCATGGTTCATTGAACAACATGTATTGTGTATTTGATTAGCAGATATATACTTTTAAATTGCTTTGATATGCATTTTTGAACAGTTTTTAACACTGTAATACTTTGTACTTACTCTTCTTCTTAGAACTAAATGTTTTTTGTCTATACTTCATATTTACCCATTGGGACCAGATCGTGGCTTGAAAGGGTCCTCAGACCAACCCACACACATGGTTAATAAATATAAAATAAATAAATAAATAAACATTTAAGCTATAATCTTCTAATTGTTATCTTTGGTGTGATTGTTTGGTTCCAAAAAGCACTGGATGTGTTGGATAAGGCAAATAAATAATTAAATTAAATTAAATAAATTAAAAAAAATGCTTCAGGTGTATCAAATGACAGATAGAAACCAGCTCATGGCAGGAATACATATTTTTCAGTCTAAACAAGGTATGGGCATCCTTCAAACTGACTGTGTGTATCTGCATAATTTGTGGACATAATTAGATTCAAATATAGTGAAAGTCCTAAACAATGAAGTAAACAAGTCTAAGCTGACATCCTTGCTCAGATTAGCAGAAGTATGTTGAAAAGGAATGGGAATGGAAATCAAACCACATGTAGATCAGAATCAAATGGCAATATAAAGTGACAAGGAAAAGAAATGAATAAAAAGAACATGAGCAGAAGAAAATGAAAGGAAACTAGAATGCCCACAATTATACAGGCAAGTATAGAGAACTCCTGCAGCAAACACGTTGACCAAGATTTGACAAATGAAGACTAAGGAGCGGTAATAAAAGGCTAATAATGGCAGCTAAAGATAGCAGACTATGTAAATATTGACTAACTAAGTCTATAGAACACAGCCATAGCAAGGTCATATGGTGCCCTGTGCAGAGGTCTTACTTAAAATCCTCAAATCACCAAATCAAAACAAAAAGTTTTACATATATATATATATATATATATATATAATATATATGGGTCTAGGACACAAGCTCAACTAGCATATGTCCGAATCGCAAAACATTGAACACACATACACGAAAGCGCTTAACATCGAAAAGCGCTTCCGTGTATGCATAGTTCAAAAAAAATCTACGTTTCTGCAGGGGGGCTTTGCCCCTCTGCACCCCCCCATACACCCCGTACTTTATTATTCTCACTCCAAGATCACACTACAGTGGGGAAAAAGGAATTTTCCCTTACCCGCACTGTAGTCCGATCTATGAAACAGGCACACATACACGGAAGCGTTTGTCGATTTTAAGCGCTTTTGTGTATGTGTGCTCGATGTTTTGTGATTTGGAGTTATGCTACTCGAGCATGTTTCCGGATCCCATATATATATATATATATATATATATATATATATATATATATATCTATCTATATACACATATACATATATATATATATATATATATATATATATATATATATATATATATATATATATATATATATATATATATATATATATATATATATATATATATATATATATATATATATATATATATATATATATATATATATATATATATATATATATATATATAGATATATATATATATATATATATATATATATATATATATATATATATATATATATATATATATATATATATATATATATATAGATATATATATATATATATATATATATATATAGATATATATATATATATATATATATATATATATATATATATATATATATATATATATATATATATATATATATATATATATATATATATATATATATATATATATATATATATATATATATGGATCTAGGACTTTTGATCGAAAGATCAATAGTCCATATCCATTACCACTGAACACACTTTAACGAAAGCGCTTTCATCGAAAAAGCGCTTTCCTTAAAGTATGTTAAAAAAATCTACTTGAATGCAGGGGGGCAAGTCCACCATGCACCCCCCCACTTAAATATTCTCACTCTGAGGTCGCACTACAGTGGGGAAAGGGGAATTTTCCCTTACCACACTGTAGTATGATCGGAACAACAAGCACACTTACGCAAACGTGCTGCTTCGGTAAACAGCACTTTCACGCAAGTATGCTTACCAATTTGGGATTTAGTGAAAGATGCAGTCGAGCATCTGTACGGCTCCCATATATATATATATATATATATATATATATATATATATATATATATATATATATATATATATATATATATATATATATATATACGTGTGGGTTGCTGGTATTTGGTTGAGAGTTCCAATGAGGAGGTAATTTGTGCTATTTTGGAAACTTTTTCCTTCATCGAGTGTTCCAATTGTTTTAGAGAAAAAAAAAAGTCAGCTGATCACATGTACTGGCTTTTTTTCTGTGTGAGATCACTCTGCAGTGCCAATAAGGGAATATCCATCTTGGAGTTGGTATATAGAATTAGCAGGGTACGTGGAGGGTGCAGGGAGACTTGCCCCCCCCCCCTTCCCCACAAGAAGCTAATTTACCTTTGATTTCTGTGTTTTAAGATTGGCTGGTGATTGACCAGTTGAGTTCACTTACCAGCTAAGGTTGATTTTCGATATATGGATGTACATATATATTTATCTATCTATCTGTGTGTGTGTGTGTGTGTGTGTGTGTGTGTGTGTGTGTATATGTATATATATATATATATATATATATATATATATATATATAGAGAGAGAGAGAGAGAGAGAGAGAGACGTTTCTCCTGTCCACCTGGTGAATCTGGGCATACTGGGGCAATGCGGCAACTGCCTCGTGTATACAGACAATCCTCTCCTCCTACCACCCAACACTACAACCTGCGAGAGATGCACTTACATAGCCAAACTGGAAGCAATACTCTCTCCGGTCAAGACTGTGCTATACAGTCAAGAGGAGAAGGCTAACACCTGCATTACACCTCTAGCAACTGATAGCCCTTCAAAACCCACACCATCAACTCCCACACATAGCAACACTAAACCGACCTATGTGGAGGCCCTTAACATTAACCTGCCCAAGCAACAAGGACCTCCGAAGCCGAAACGCAAACAAACACCAGTCACAACCAAAGTGACACATAGCTCACAACACCAGTGTGCCACCCAACAACAGCTGCTAAGGCAAGACAATGTACCCAACACTTTAGTCATAGGTGACTCTATAGTCAAGCACACTTATGTCCCACTCACCAGGCTAAACAAGGAGAAAATTACAGTCAGCTACCTGTCGCGTGCCAGGATCTGCCACATAACGCATGCACTCAAGTCACTCCACAACAAGTACAAATATGACTTTGTCATTGTCCATGCTGGAGTAAATGACTTGAGACGTACCTCCCTGGACTACATGAAAAGAGACATGGAAGAGCTCTTGGATCATGTGACCCAGGCAGGTATGACCCTAGCCCTGAGTAGCATCCTGCCTTTGCCCAGAATAATACCACAGTATATGGACAAAATGATTGACTTCAACAATTGGCTAAGCTTCTGGTGTCATTCAAAGGGGATCCAGTATTTGTCTGCCTGGGAAGACATGATCGACAAACCACGATGCTTTGCCAGAGATAGTCTGCACCTGTCACCCCTGGGATTCAGGTTACTGGCTAAAGCTCTTGCCACCCCTATAGTGCCTTTTTTAGGCAAGGTTCAAAGGATAAAACCACCACCTTAACAGATACAAGCATGCAAAATCTGAAGGTAATGCTACTCAATGCTAGAAGTCAAAACCTCAAAATGCACTCTCTCGGGGCACTCCTAAAAATGGAGAACATTGATAACTGTGCAGTGACTGAGACCTGGTTCAAGGCTCCAGAGAGCACCCCTGCAATACCAGGCTACAATTCTTACCACACTTTTCAGCCACAAAACCAAGACCGAGACACTAAAGTTGGAGGAGTGTCCATATTCACCAAGGATATTCACACCTCCAGGCTAGTTGCCCAACACAATGCATCTAAAATTCTCCAGGTGCAACTAACACTA
>NC_056726.1:566683113-566758113 GCF_019279795.1 Protopterus annectens | reverse complement strand
TGTTAGTAAGCAGACCTTTGAAATAATGCTTGCACATGGGGACAAAAAGAAATATTCCCTGTCATCCAAGTAGAAATGCAAACACTTTTAGGCAAAATGTTACAACCATGATGTGATAAATGCCCAAGATTCTTCCCAACTCAAATAACTTATGATTTTTTTTTGGGGGGGGGGCAACCACATAAACCATCCGAAGAAAACAGTGCATAATTAGAAACCTCAAAAGGAACTAAAATGTGGGTATGTATGGATGTGCTAGCTAAATCTGACACTAAATCCTTTCAATGAAATACAATAGGTTAGCTAACAATGGACATCAATACCGAAACACACAGGGAAATACCTTCAGTGCAGAATAGACAGAAAATTTAAGGTTTACGAGAAAAAAATAAATTAGAACAGAATCTAAATGTAGTAGACATGTAGGTAGAAGCTCTCTAAAAGAAGAAGAAGAAATCAAAACTAGGCCATTGTCACATGAATTTCCCACCAAGGAAACAAAGGAAACTAGACAACAGTCATGAGTTTCTCCCTGCTGCGTCAAAGCAGATAGTCAGACAGATGCAGAAACAAGAGTCTAAAAATAGAGCAAAAGAGCTACTGAAGTGCATATAGAAAAACAACCAGTACCTCTATCAAAAGGAAATTACTTTTGTGACTTCTAGTGGCTGAACTACATGAGGAAGAAAATGCTGTTCATGTCCTTGTAGGTGATGAGGCTATACTTTCCACCTTTTACCTAGTTACTGAGAAAGTATTGCTAACTTGACTGACTACAGATTAGTTGTGGAAATTATAACTAGGTCCAGTGGGAAGACAATACACTAAGGAGAGATACAAAGAACAGAGTCCGGGTAGAGGGAGAAGCAATTAAATAGATATCCATTACATATCTATATTTTAAAATTTAAATGGCCTGGTCTATAAAATGACAGATAACAAGTCAGCAGTATCTGCAAAGCCTTTTAAACTACAAATGATGAAGTTAGCACAAAGCAACATTTTGGATGGTTACCCCAGGATAGATAAACAAAGGCCAGGATTTTAGTCGGATTTTTCTGGCTTACTATTACAAAGAAAACAGGAATATTTTGAGTAGCTTGAAGTCAAAGGACAGCACCAAACCCAAGGTTTAGGAGACCTTCGGTACCCCTGCCTTCAGTAGAAGACTGATTTGACAGAATGGCAGTGGATATTGTAGATCCACTGGTGAAGATGGGTAAGAGGTACTAGTAAATATTTGTAATAAGAGGCTATGCAACAAAACTTCATAAAGCAGTACTTTGTACAAAGAGTTAATGTGATCTCTATGGTTAAAGAGCAAGGACTACTTTTCTCCAAAATAAATTCTTACAGATGAAGGTACCCCATTCATCTCCAGAGTAATGCATTAATTCTGTAATTTCTTTAAGGTAAAATAGCTATGGATCTTTGTATACCATCCACAAAGAGATGGATTATCTAATCATTTTAACAAAACATTAAAAACACCTACAGAATAGCCTGGAAGACAAGGGGACAGTTGCTCCCATACTCCTCTTTGCTATGAGGGAGGTACCTTAAGTCTCACCTGGGTTCATTCTGTTTCAGCTTCTATATGACAGAGATCTCGGATGCTTGCTGGATACAGTGAAGGAAACATGAGGAGAAGAAAAGACCCCTTAAAAGTGTGACAGAGTATTTTACAGACTTACAAGAGAAGTTCTAAACAATAATTTCTATTTGGAAGGCCACAAGAAACTCAACAAACCACATATAATAGAAATGCACAGCTTAGAGAGTAAGTTGTAGGATGTATATTACTTGTGTTACTGCCTATGGACAAGAAGAAGTTATCTATAAAACAGTAAGAACCTTTTAAAGCTATACAAAAGATAAATTAGGTAAATTCTAAAGTGAGAAAGGAAAGCATAATGGATACTTAAATGTCACACTGAGCTAATCGAAGGAAGGACACTGAGCAAACTTGGAACTATAATAAAAAACATTAAGTATCCTGTTTTTTGCTTATTTTGTTCTTTATTACTTTGTTATTTATACCACTTTGTGTACTGTGTATTTTTCTAGCTGGTTTCACTGTGTGTGAGGTATTAACTGGAAATTGTCCACATTTATTAAGCATCTGTTGGGTTGTTTGTTTTTGATAACTTGTTGCAGTTAAACTCTTTTTTCTAGAGGCTCCTTTAACTGTTTAAAACTTTAATTTAAAGGATCACTGCTGCTTTTCAGCTGTGAGAAATATTTCTGCAGTTTGTTTCTAAGTGGTGGGGATATTTGTAGCATTTCCATATTCAGGGTTGTATTTGGGCCTAGTGTTTGTGGAGGCTGCGTGTCTGAGCACATATTCAGAGACATCTTGGTTTAGCCAAAGCCATCAGGCATTTCAGTGAGAGAGAATTGTTTGTGGTTATTGGCTGACTGAGGTCACCTGGACTACAGCCTAGACTAAGCACCTCATTGGTTCTTTTGAGATTTCTTTCTTAAAAGCTGTCTCAGGTTTCAACTTTCTGTTACCTAAGAAGTTAAGTTGTGAGTGTTTCTGCCATTTTACACTGAGCTAATCGAAGGAAGGACACTGAGCAAACTTGGAACTATAATATATAACATTAAGTATCCTTTTTTTTTGCTTATTTTGTTCTTTATTTCTTTGTTATTTGTAGCACCTTGTGTACTGTGTATTTTTCTAGCTAGTTTCACTGTGTGTGAGGTATTAACTGGAAATTGTCCACTTTTATTAAGCATCTGTTGGGTTGTTTGTTTATGATAACTTGTTGCAGTTAAACTCTTTTTTCTAGAGGCTCCTTTAGCTGTTTAAAACTTTCATTTAAAGGCTCACTGCTGCTCTTCAGCTGTGAGAAACATTTCTGCAGTTTGGTTCTAAGTAGTGGGGATATTTGTAGCATTTCCATATTCAGGCAGTTTGTTTGCCACCCTCCCTCCCTGTTTGGTATAGTGTTTTTATAGTTGGTGGCTTTGCAGTTGCCCGCCCCTAGTGTACATTTGATCTGGGACCCTCCTCCCAGTCTAGTGTCATTACCTCATTCTACCCAGTACAGGGAGAACATTTGAGAAGGCCAATCAGCTTAGTTTCTGCTACTCCTTTCTCTCTTTCCACTAAAAAAAAAAAAAAAAAAAAAACTTTTTCTAAGCTTGTTTCCTGCCTTTCCTGTGGGTAGTCTAGCCTGGATATAGATTTGCTGTGTCCAGGACTACTTGTAGGCTTCTAGGCCCCCAAGCCTTTTTGTGTAGGGGGGAAGCCTTCTAGCTTAATTTTGTTTCTTAGAACTAGCCAGTTATTTTGTTTCAGCACTTGTTCAGAACTTATTGTAAGCACTAAATAAGCTACAAATTACTACAGCACTCAACTTTCCTCACTGTCTAGAGGAAAACAGTTTCTAGTACTTAACAAATAAGCACTTATGCAGGCATGTCTATGGGTCAGCCCCCGGTGTTTTCTCCTGTCTACCTGATGAATCTGGGCATCTTGGGGCAATGCAGTAATTGCCTCATGTACATAGACAACCCTCTCCTCCTACCACCCAACACTACAACCTGTGAGAGATGCACTTATATAGCCAAACTGGAATCAAAGCTCTCTGCACCCAAGACTGGACTAGACAGTCAAGAGGAGAAGGTAAACACGTGCACCACACCACAGTCAGCAAATAGTCCCTCAAAACCTACACCACCAAAACACACACATAGAAACAAAAAACACACACCTACATTCGTGGAGGCTCTCAGTAAAAACCTGCCCAAGCAACAGGGACCTCCAAAGCAGAACCACAAGCAACCTCCACCCCCCAACATAACCCAAATGACACATAGCCCACAAACTCAGTGTGCCCCTCAACCACAGCCCATAAGGCATAACAACGTACCCAACACTCTAGTCATAGGTGACTCTATAGTCAGGCACACTGATGTTCCACTCACCAGGCTAAACAAGGAGAAAGTTACTGTCAGCTGCCTGTCGGGTGCCAGGATCTGCCACATAACGCATGCACTCAGGTCACTCCACAACAAGTGCAAATATGACTCTGTCATTGTCCATGTTGGTGTGAATGACCTGAGGCATACCTCCTTGGACTACATGAAAAGGGACATGGAGGAGCTGTCCAATCTTGTAGCCCAGGCAGGTATGACCCTAGCCCTGAGTAGCATCCTGCTATCACCCAGAATGATACCACAGTACAAGGACAAAATGATTGACTTCAACAATTGGCTAAGCTTCTGGTGTCATTCTAAGGGGCTCCAGTATCTGTCTGCCTGGGATGACATGATCGACAAGCCACGATGCTTTGCCAGAGATGGCGTGCACCTGTCACCCCTGGGATTCCGGATACTGGCTAAGGCTCTAGCCACCCCTATAGTGCCTTTTTTAGGCAAGGTTCAAATGACAAATTCACCACCCTAACAGATACAGGCAAGAAGAATCTGAGGGTATTGCTACTCAATGCTAGAAGTCTAAACCTCAAAATGCACTCTCTTGAGGCACTCCTTAAAATGGAGAACATCGACATCTGTGCAGTGACAGAGACCTGGTTCAAGGCTCCAGAGAGTACCCCTGCATTACCAGGCTATAATTCATACAACACCTTTCGGCCACCTAACCTGGACCGAAACACTAAAGGCGGAGGCGTGTCCATATTCATTAAGGATATCCACACCTCTAGGCTAGTTGCTCAGCATAATGCATCCGAGATTATTCAAGTGCAACTAACTCTGGGCAAGACCGCAATCCAAATTGTAGCTTGCTACAGATCCCCCACCATGTCCCAAGATTCCCACTCCTCATTTCTTAATACACTGGAAAATATTAGGGTACAACCTAACATCCTAATAATGGGCAATTTCAACTACCCTACCATTAACTGGGAAAACTACTCATGTACCAACTCTTGTGCTCAACGTTTTCTGGAATTCATAAATTCCAATGCCATGGATCAACTTATCCACACCCCCACCAGGGGCAGCAATATCCTAGATCTGGTTATTACCAACATGGGCAACCGATGCTCCACAGCAGAGGTCAATTCCTCGTTGGTCAGATCCAACCATAAGCTAATCACCCTAGACATCCACATCCCTCCCCCACCCCCCATTAGGGAAACCGCAGTAAAAAATTTCTCCAAAGCCAACTTCATGCTTCTTAAGACAGAAGTGGCAAACTTCACGACACCCATGCTGACGGACAATAGAGGTATGACTGCTGAATCCTACACAAATGCACTTTATAAGCACTTACATGAGTGCATCGATCATGCAATCCCTAACAGAACCAAGATGCTATCCTCCAAAAAAAGGAAGCCAATCTGGTGGTCCCCTGCCATAAACAAACTCTACAACAGAAGAAAGAAACTGTTGCAAAAAATAGTAAAATCCCATGATTGGAGAAACTCTCTGGTCAGCTTCAGTAAGAAGCTGAGATCCCTCATAAAATCCTCTAAAGCTAGTTATGAAAACAAAATCGCCACTGACTCTAAAGACAACCACAAAGCATTCTATAGCTATGTCAAGAATCTCAATGGCAACACTCAGATCTGCTCTGAGTTACAGCACAACGGCACTAAATATACAGAACCAACGGATATTGCCATCATCCTGGCAGATAGGTTCAGTGCTAACTTTACCCCTCTGTCATCCCCTAAAGGGCCCATCTCTATACCAGAAGAATGCAAAGTTCCTGTAATCACAGCTGCACAGGTAAAAACACACTATCCAAAGCCAAGAACACAGCATCCATGGGACCTGATGACATCCCAGGCTGTGTTCTACATGAACTACAGAACGAACTGGCACCCCACCTAAGTACCATGTTCAATCATAGCCTCACCTCAGGCTATGTGCCCACTGAATGGCGCACAGCGACAGTTATCCCACTCCACAAAGGGCGAGCCACCACAGACCTCGGAAACTACCACCCCATTAGCCTAACAAGCCTGGTCTGCAAGGCTATGGAGCGTATCATCATGGAACTTATAAACAATGACATTGGTAATCTCGAAAATCAGGACCCCACCCAGTTCAGGTTTGTAAAAGGCAGATCATGTCTCCTAAACCTGATAGACTTCTTTGAAGCAGTCACCAAAGCCGTAGATGAGGGTAAGGTGGTTCACACAGCCTATCTAGATCTCACCAAGGCTTTTGACACCATCCCCCTCTCTGGAATTATAGATAAAATCACTAAACTAGGTATAAATCCCTATGTCACAAGATGGGTTGCCAACTGGCTCACTGACAGAACCCACACTGTGAAAGTAGCAGATTCCAAGTCCAGCTTCAGACCAGTGACAAGTGGAGTACCACAGGGTTCAGTCCTGGGTCCTCTCCTGTTTGGTATCTACTTCTCTGAAGTACAGGCCAACACAGAAGGTTTTTGGCTAATGAAGTTTGCAGATGACTGCAAACTAGGAGCCATAATCAAAACTCCAAAAGATGTGGACATCCTACAAAAGGGCCTTGCTGAGACAGATGCCTGGTGTCAAAGCCATGGCCTCAAGCTCAATGCCAAAAAGTGCATTGTCATTCCTTTTGGTAAAAACTCAGTACTCATGAACTACCACATAGGTGGTAGTCTACCTAACACCGAAAGTGTGATAAGAGACCTTGGGACACAGGTGGACAGTAGTCTCTCCTTTGATAATCACATCGCCACAGTAGTCAGGAAATCCTTCTGTGTTGCACACCTCATCACAAAAGGTTTCTCATCCAGGAAAAAGGAGGTCATTGTCCCCCTCTACTCTTCACTCATTAGACCCATTATAGAGTACAACACCCCTTTTGGTATGTACCTCACAAGACAGCTACAACAACTGGAAAGGCCACAGAAATACCTCACAAAGAGGATTACCGGCCTCAAAGAGATGCCCTATGCAGACCGTCTCAAAAAACTGCAGCTTTACTCCATTGCATATCGCCTACTCAGAGGAGATCTCTGCCTAACACACAAAGCTATGTCAAACCCAGAGCTTTTAGACATGCTCCACTTAAAGAAATCCCAATCCCTACGAGCTACACGCTCTAGGGACCTAAACCTCATCACCACGATAAACAGAACATGCTGGCGTGATAGATTCCTGTCCCAGAGACTTCCCATACTCTGGAACAAACTACCTATCTATATCAAACAAAGCTCCTCATTAGCACTCTTCAAGAAAAATCTTGATGATTGGATGGGCGATAAGAAATTCACCCAGGGGATCACTTCTGTGGCTCTGCTCAACAGTGGAACAAGAAAATAATTTTCTTGGGTGGCGAAAGCCAGGGTACCTTTGGCTAGGCTTATATAGGCCCTAGGGCCAATAGCCTAGTACCTACCTATGAACCTATGAACCTATGTTCTGAAGTCTTAGAATGAAGCAGCAGTATATGCAAAGAGTATGGCTGCTGAAGTTAAGATCTCCACAATATGTCCAGAATTCAAAATAGGTAAGAAATTATCAGTGTCCCAGAAGAAGAAGTCTGTACTGAAGAATAGGGATCTGTTTCCAGAGTTGCTTCCCATGATCAGTTTAATGCAGCACAGAAGTGAAACTGTGCCTAATGAGAAGGTAAATCTAAGACCATCCTAGATGCCAGGCTCCTTAGTCCTAGCAGTTAAAGAAGGGGTACAGAAAATGCTCAATCTTGAGGTCACAGAGGAATGCCACAGCAAGTGGAATAGCCTCATTTTACTGGTCCCTGAGCTTGATGAATCTATCAGATTTTGTAGTGACCTCATAAAACTAAACATTTCTAAATTTGTCTCATTCTGTATTCCTCAAGTGGACGGTCTAGTGGAAAAAGTTAGGCAAGGCTAGGTTTATCTCCACTTTGGACCTAACTAAAGGCGTTTACCAAATTATACTAGACCCAGAAGAAAAGGGAAAAAAATATATATTGTCCATAAGGTCTCTTCATAGTGTCATGTCATTTGGTCTCCTTGGAGCACCACCAACATTCAAAAAGACATAGATATGCAACTTAAATCCCATGAACTAAATTTTGCAGCCTGTCTGAACAATGGGGTCATTTTCTCTAAAGACTTGGAAAGTCAATTTCCTAACATACAGGGCATTTTGGATTCCCTGCACCAAGCTGGACTAACAGCAAACCTAGCTAAGCGCAAGAAAGGTATGGCAGAGACCACTGTTTGGATATATAACAGACAGGAGAATAGTAAATTCTCAGGTTGAAAGAGTTGATGCAGTATGGAACTGCCCCAGACCCATTACAAAAAAGCTAGGTTAAGGCTATCCTGGGTCTGGCAAACTGTTATTAGAAGTTAGCCCCAGACTTTGATTATATTGTCTGTTCCTTAACTGATCTAACTAATGGTAGAGCTCCACTAAATGTTTAACAGTGAACACCACAAAACAAGCATTTCAGAAACTAAAGGACATAATGTGCTCATCTTCCATATTAATAACTCCAGACTTTTCAAAGCTTTTTATTGTCTATACTGATGCTTCTTAGGCAGGGACTGGCACAGTCCTATCACAAAATGTAGAAGAGGATGAACACCCCATGTACTACATTAGTTGGAAGCTCAGTTAACCATGAATGGTGTTACCATTGATCATTATCAATGATCAAGAGGAAATGCTTGGCAGCTAAATGATGCCTCATTATGTTAAAATATAATCTGTTAGGAAGAGCTCTTGCTCTCATAATAGATGATGCCCCTCAGCAGTGGCTATATAAGCTGCTAAAAATGGGCTTTTGTTTTATGTTATCCCCTGGAATAACCTGAGTTAAAAAAAACAGGGCTGGCTTATATTACATGCAGACCACAACTGTTATGATATACATATATATATATATATATATATATATATATATATATATATATATATATATATATTATATACTATACTGAAATTCAAACTAAGCACAACACAAACCCACAAAAATTATGGGCGCTATAAATAGTATTCTCCAACCAGGTAAATCACCAACTCTTCATCCAAACATAGACACCACCTCTATAAACACAGCCACCAAATTCAATGAGTTCTTTACCAACTCTATACTAAAGCTGTCAGCAGACCCACCCTCCTCAACCCCCACTATACTATGTAATCCATCAAATAATGCTAACTTCTTCGCCCTTCAACCTGTACCAACTTAGACGATCTATAGACACCTAACCAAACTTAAACCCACCACCTTAGCAGTAGACAAACTACCTGCCAAATTCCTACAAATAGCTACCAAAGCCATTTCCTACCCAGTCTCTATAATCATTAACAGATCAATCTCAGAACCAAAGGTGCCACATCTCTGGAAAATCTACATTATACCAATATACAAAGGGGGCACCTGCAATGATCTAACACACTACCGCCCTATAGCTATACTTACCCCCACTGGCTAAAATACTGGAAAAATGTATCCGTGCCCAGATCCTAACACTTCTTCTCTCCGACAATCTACTTGCCAAAACTCAACATGGATTCCGCAACAACCTTTGTGCTACCACTGCACTCACCCATTTTAGTAATCTAGTAAATATGCAACACATCGGCCAACTAGTGTCTGCAGTTTTCCTTGACTTATCAAAGGCATTTGATACAGTCTCCCATACAAATCTTCTAACATCACTCTCAGAATTAAAATGAACTTCCCCCACTCTAGTATGGTTTCAAGACTACCTCTCCCAATGCCAACAAGCTGTTCAGTGGAAAAACTCCCTTTCTCCCCTACTTCCTGTAAAACTAGGAGTACCCCAGGGATCAATCCTAGGACCCATACTTTTCACTATATTTACAAATAATCTTCAGAAAGCCACGCCTCTAGCAAACCTGATTCAATGCGCTGACAACTCCACCTTAATCTGTTCTGCCCCCACCCTCCAACAACTTTACATCAAAACCCAAGAAGCCTTTACATCCATCAAAACCTGGCTAACAAACTCCCAGCTAATACTAAATACTAAAAATACTCAGCTTATGCTCTTCCATCCTTCCAAAGCAGCAGTACACACCCCCATTCTCTATTTCTGCATCAGATAATACCCTTATCACTCCTGTCAGACAAACCAAATTACTAGGGGTCATTATTGACAATACCATGAAATTTGACAAACACATAGCACATACAATAACCAAAGTCAACAAAAAACTAGGTACTCTTTACAGATGTAAAACCTTCCTAACCAGCAACAGTACAGTTACTCTACCTCATACCCATCTTCTCTCTACCTTACTGTATCTATCTCCTATCCTAATTAATATAAATAAGAGCAATTTAAACAAGCTATCAGTATGCTACAACAAAATAGCAAAAGTTGACACAAACTCCTCCTACTGCACCCACCACTGTCAGACCCTATAACAGCTTTCCTGGTTGGAACTCCCTAACACCTTATCTCTAAACCAACTTCTTCTAGCTCACCAAATAATGTACCAACCTGACAAAACTCCAGCCTTACAAGACCTGATCACCCTCTACTCCAATAACCATGAAGTCCAAAAAGAAATGATGGCAAAATAGCACAAAACAAAGTTTACTCCACGAAGTAAATTCCACAAGATAAAATCCAATAAAACACACGAAAACAAGCTGTGTCCAAGCTGCTTTGTTCACCGCTGTGTCCAATAACCATGAACTTAGATACACTAACATGGCACTAATCGAAATCTCCAAAAGCCATTACAGCTCTGGTGACTCCCTTAATTCTAGCAACATTGCCAAGACTTAGAACTCCCTACCACTACAAATCAGGGTATAACCTAACAAAACCATCTTCAAAAAACAGCTTATTTCCCACCTAAACAACTCCTGGACATGCAACTGCCTAGCACCTGGCCGACATATTCTAACTCTGTTCCCCTACCTACTATCCAACCTCCTCTTTAAAACTCCCACAGATGCACTATATATTATCTCACATTACTTGTAACTGCCTAGTACCTGGCTGACATATTCTAACTCCTTTCCCCTACCCGCTATCCAACCTCCTCTTTAAAACTCCCACAGATGCACTATATATTATCACACGTTACATGTAACTGCCTAGCACCTGGCTGACATATTCTAACTCCTTTCCCCTACCCACTATACAACCTCCTCTTTAAAACTCCCACAGATGCACTATATATTATCACATGTTACTTGTAATTGCCTAGCACCTGGCTGACATATTCTAATTCCTTTCCCCTACCCACTATCCAATCTCCTATTTAAAACTCCCACAGATGCACTATATATTATCATACATTACTTGTAACTGCCTAGCACCTGGCTGACATATTCTAACTCATTTCCCCTACCCACTATCCAACCTTTTTAAAACTCCCACAGATGCACTATATATTATCACACGTTACTTACCAACTCACTGCCTCCTACTCCCCAATGCCCCATCTATACCCACTAACTCTCCCATAGACTAAGTTAAAAAGCCTTCCCTTAAAATGTCAGTGAACCTCATATGAACTTGTCTATATTCTCCTCCTTTGACAAACTGGCTAGTATTTTTAGTTTTTTCTTTCTTCTCTTATCTTTATTACATCTTCAAGATTATCTGGCTAGTATTTTTTAGTTTTCCCTTCTTGTCTTATCTTTACTGCATCTTCAAGATTATCTCTGCTAAACATACTGTATGAACAACAATCATATGTTACTAACTGCTATACTTTTAATTGTATGTCTAAACCGCTATGCTTATGTAAATATCTTATGCAATCATATATCTGCTATATTTTATAACTGTATGTGTAAACCACAATGCTCATGTAAATATCTTATGTATAATATGTTAGTAATTGTTTCTGGAGCTTTTCTCCCCAGGCCTCCACTGAAAACGGACAGCTCTGTCCAGTCGGCCCTCCCCGGTAAACAAATGTAAAATAAATAAATGTATTATATATAGAGAGAGAGAGAGAAGGAAAGAAGGGTGGTTGGCTACTGAGCAGAAGAGTTGTCCAGCAGTAAAAAACTGCTCTGAACATAGCGAAGGTATCGATTTTGTAGTGTTTGGTAAAGGTGTGCACAAAAAAGCAAGTGGTAGCCTCTAAGACAGATCTGGAGTCGATTCCTTTGTGAAATGACACTGTGGAAGCCACTGCCCTAGTGGAATATGCTTTAGAGCAGGAGAGCAAGGTCTTACCATAGTGCAAGTAGCAGAAAGAAATTGCCTTATAAATCCAAGATGAAATAGTTTATTTAGAGACTGGCTGGCCAAGATTAGGGCTCACAGATGATACAAATAGTTGTTCTGTCTTTCTGAAGGGTTTAGTTTTGCCCAGATAAAATCTGAGTTGCCTGATAATGTAAGATCCTTATCCCATTTTATGAATTGGGAATGAAAGTGAGAAGATGAATAGCCTGGTTGAGAGACAGCTAGCTTACTACCTTAGGCATGAAGGATGGATTAGCCCTGAGAGTTACCCAGTCATTGTGAAAATAAGAAAAGGGGAAGGACCATGAGAGCTTGTAACTCAAACTGTGATAGCAGAGGTGACAGCCAAGTGAAGGATAGTTTTTCAAGTATAGAATTTTAGAGACACGGAAGATGCCAGTTCAAAAGGAGACACTGTAAGCTTTTCTAGCACAAAATTAAGATCCCAAGAGGGAGAGATGAGTTTCTTTGGTGGGTTAAGATGCAGGACTTCCCTTAGAAAAAGTTTAACCTCTGCCCTAGCCACAAGTGGAGGGCTATGAGGGGGTCATGCATTGATAGCTGACAGGAGAGCTTTTATAGAAGATTAGGCCAAGGACAGGTATCTGTCTTCCAGGCTGGGGGAAAGGGTTCCCTGGTGCAGAATGGGGAGAGCTGATGGATGGTTAATGGTGCACTACTACTTGAGGAGTGCCCCACTGAAGGTTGATCATCTGGACAAAACTCTCTGCCCAAAGTCCATTTGTGGAAGTCCTCTAAGGAGTCTGCAAGTACATTGTTCTGAGAATGGATGGATGTGACTGTGAGCATGATGCTCATTTGGATTGCCAAGTTTCATGCCTCCTATGTTAACTTGCACAGTTTTTATGACCTGGTGCCTCTCTGTTTATGTACCACATGACTGTAGTGTTATCTGTGCACATTAGGTTTGGCTCAGTTTTCTAGAGGTGGACAAAGATCTAAAGAGCTTTCAGAATAGACCTCATCTCCTTGAGATTGATATGTTCCCTTATGAACTGATGTTGCCATTTCCCTTCACTCAGTGTGATCTGTCCATGTCACCCATGCATCATCTGAGTTGTCTATGTGAACCTGTTGAACAGGAGGATGTGATATGAATGGCAGTCCTGGGTTTGGGATCATCTTTCGCTTCCACCAAAGTAGCTATTTTTTGAGACAAGGAAGGAGGGGAATCAGAGTGTCCAAGAACAGACAGTGTTGGGACCACATAGATTTCAGGTACCATTGGATTTTCCTCATGTGAAATCTGGCCAGGGGGAGCATAGGGATAGTAGCTGCCATGAATCCCAAAGTCCTTAGGCATCTCCCTTATTAAGCAATGAGTTGGAGAGGAGAGATTTTTGAAAAAACTGGACAGACTGTCAATTTTCTTCTGGTGGAGGAAGGCATGTGTTTACTTTGTGTCCAGTCTGCAGCCCAGGAAAACTGTATCCTGTGAAGGGACCATGTGTGATTTTTTGTATATGTTTTATAGTGAAACACAGCTCTGACAGAAGATGGAGGGTAAAGTGTAAATGTTGTAGAAGAATTTCTGGAGAGGGAGCCTGAATCAGTAGATTGTCCAGGTAGGGGAAAATTTGGACTCCCTAAGTGTGACAGAAGGATACTACTGGAGCTAGATATTTTGTGAGTATTCTTGATGATGTGGAAAGACCAAAAGTCAGAGCAGTAAACTGAAAATGTGAGGGACCAGGGAAAAACCTGAGGAATCTCTTGCAAGAAGGATGAGTGGGTATTTGTAAGTAAACATCCTTCAGATCTAGTGACACTATGAAAACTTCGGGAGGGGGGCAAAAGGCAGAATAGTGTGAAGAGCGAGAGCATTTTGAAAGGTGGTACCTTCAAGAAAGTGTTTACAAGAGACAAGCCTAAGATGTGTCTCCACTGCCCTTCTTTCCTTGGGACTAGAAAAATCCTGGAGTAAAACCCTTTTCCCTTGAAGTCCTTTGAGACCTACTCAATGGTGCACTGACTCAAGAGGACTTTAATAATGGGGGCCAGAAGGGATATTTGATTTTGAGGAAGTTGTGGCATGCCTTTCAGAGGGGGTATATTTTCCTAAGACATGGCATAACCATCCCTGATGATGCAGAGGACTCACTCGTTTGCAATAATAGCTTCCCACCTGGCCAGGGACAGCGACAGTCTTTGGGAAAGAGGAGTCATGGTGCTGAGGGCTGAGGGCAGAGGGAGAGGTGCTGCAGAGGTAGTCACAGATTTTTGATTCCAAAGGGAGACCTCCCCACTGGAGTTTCCCTATGAGGTTTTTCAGAGTACCTTTTCCTAGGGAATTTTCTTTGTTTCTGAGCTCTCCTAGGATCCCTTCTAATGAATGTAGTAGGCTTAATGGGTAGTTTCTGTGGTTATCTATGAAATGACAAGAGCAGAATCTGTCTGCAGCCTTTCATGGTCTTACCATGGCCTTGGAGAGTTTTGAGCAGGCTTATACCCTGAGGAACAAACAGTAAGTCTTTGTTCAAGGAAGAGTCTAAAATAGTTTATTTGAAATCCTCGGAGATAGGTTGACTGTGAAGCCATGCATATCTGTGAATAACAGATCCAATGGCAGCTGCCCTTGAACAAGAATCCACACCATTGTAACTGCACTTAATGTTGTGTCTGGCAGTTTGAGTGTCCTGCAATAGTAAGCTCTGTATCTGATGTTTAGACTCTGTTGTATTAGGGTCCAGTATAACTTTGTTTAGGAAATGCAGGACAGAGCTCAAGTACATTGTCATCTGAATCTGATAGTTAACTGCTCTAAAGACAACAGTAGCAGAGGTATAAAACTTCTCTCCCCAACAATACATATCCCTACTGCCTTTGTCCATCGGTAGGGCATTAGCACTGGACAGAAGCTTAGACGGCTGGTGTGAAGACAGAGTTACTACAGGGGATCTGCCACTGGATTCTTGTATAAATAATTTAGGTCATTGGGCACCTTATAAAACCTATATAGTCTTTTAGAAGCTGATAGCTGAGAATCAGGTCAGAAGTAGTGGACTAAAAGGCAACCTGGAAAGCCTCAGGGAGTGAAGGGCCTGCAGAAGGGGCAAGAGTACCCATCTCCAAGAGGATATAATACCTCTTCTGAACATCGGAGATCTGTGTGGATTGACATTCAAAGTGTTTCATCATGTTCCATATAGTCTTCCTAAAGGAAGCTCCTACAGTAGGTTAATCCAGTGAGGAGGCATCCTCTTCATCGGAAGAGATTTATCTTGGAGAATGAGTTGTGGTCCTGTTCTTCATCAGAAGAAAAGTAAACCAGGATAGGTTTTTGAGGAGTAGCCTGTAGATGTGGAGACCCAGAGGATGGAGGTTTCAAAGACATAATGGCTTTGAACAACCCCTGTGAGAAGTCTAGCCACTCCTTTTACCTAGCTGCTGAGGGAAAGGGCCACATGCAGAGTCTTCTGTTTTGCTCGGTTTAGGTGTGATGTTCACTTCGATGAGACAAGGAATTTCGAATCCCCGCCTTCTTTTATTATGCAGCCTGGGATCTCTTCCCTAACTAAAATTTGAGGGACTCCATGTAGTCCCTCAGAAATTATGAGATGCGGTTCCTCAAATGTATCAGCAGTCTGAAAGCCCGCAAGAGCCATACACCACTCTGACAGGTTCTCAGTAGTGGACAACTGAGAAGTAACCTTGACATACACAGGTTCTGGATCCTCAGCAGCTATGTCTCAGTCAGAAACGTTGGATTGAGGATCCATAGCAGATCCATTCGAGGCCTCTTTAGTTTTTTCTTTGGTGGCAGAGAGACTTCTGAGGATGCGGATTCAGCCATCTTGGACTGGGTCAAGCTTTTAAGACACTGGGTCTCTAGAAAGGTGTGGAGAGTGGAAAGCTTCAACCTAATTTAAAATGGGTGGCGAAAGCCAAACACATTTTGGCTAGGCTTATAAATGCCCTAGGGCAGATAGCCTAGTATGAACCTATGAACCTATGAACCTAAGGGTTTTGGGAATGAAAAAGTCAGAGACTGAGCAAGATTTGTGATTGTGTTCTGGTTAATCTTCCTACTGCACTCACTCTTACCCCTCCTAGTTGACATCTAACAACTTTTAACAAAACAGCATAAATTAAAAGGAAGGTTCCCCAATGGGGCACTTATCTAGATAAACAATCAAAGCAAAGGTACCAACAACCAAATGGCAAACAGTCTGATGGATGCATGACCTACATTTGGGCTGGAGGTGAGATAGCCTGAGGATACACACAAGTATGTCCATCTATTTACCCGAAAGCATACAAGATGAAGTCATGGGTTGGACATATGATCTAGAGAAGGAAAAGCTTTGGTACCCTGGTCAGACATCAGCAGGTGACAATCCATATGTCAGGAATACTGCAACAGCGATTTCTGTCAGGGCATTTTTTATTATTCAGTTTCACAGTACTGGTACAAACAGTAGATTGGAGGTGGGATAGCAGAGGAGCATGAACTAAGCATAAATGTGTACTACAACTGAAGCAGGTAAAGCAAATTCTGTAAAATTGTATGCAAATTAAAAATTCTTCATTGAATGTGGAAATGTGATATTCTTAAATATCTTACCAAGTTTGTGCTTGACAACTTTGTCATATAGCCAGTTGAAATTATACAGAAATACGTGCAAACTGCAATTATATCGAATATACACAAAATGTGGCTATGGCAACAGATATTAATTCACGTTTTTAACTCTTCCTCCCCATCCCTCCAGCTAAGGTAAGCCTGCCTTGTTTCAACAAGAATACTTATTCAGGTAGTTACATGCATGCTGATGGAGTACTTCTGCATATTATAACATGAGTAATAAAAAAAAAACTCTTGAGGCTTGTTGCAAACTGTTTTAGTCTTAACAAGAGTGCAACACATTATGATGCCAAGATTAATAAGCAGTTCATTAAAATTCAGTAATCTGCAAGGCTTTGTCCAATGAAATCCCAGAACTCTGTTCATAGTGCTATATACTTGCTTTTAATTCAGTGGTTCCTGTCATCTGTTTTCCCCATCTAGAGGCAATGCTAATATCTATACAGTTATTTATTTTCCTTGACATCAGTAGTGTTTAAGCTCCTCTTTAATCTTGGATATTCTTCCAGGTATGGTGGATTTATTTATACAAACACAAACATGCACACAAACACACACACACACACACACACACACACACATACACACACACATACACATACACACACACACACACACACACACACACACACACACACACACACACACACACACACACACACACACACACACACACACACACACACACACTTGTTAACCACGTTAGCCCAGCGAGTCCTCCTTCCAGAGGCAGTCTGGGAGAACTGACTGGTTAAGTAACTTGCTCAAAGTAACACAACAGGAAAATGCAGGTGGGAGTAATCAAACTTCCTACCTTGGATTACAAAAGCGGCTAAGAATCTTAATCTTCTGCACTAACAGATGGGCTGACAAATGAACAGACAGATAGAGCTGAGGTTCAGAAGTTATTGTATTTCATTAGGTGTTCTTACAGATAGGTATGCTGCTGAGTGATGTGTACTATGAGGCCTTCCCTCTGACTGCAGTGAGCAATGTTGATAGCTTATTTTAGAGACCCTGAAGAGGAAGATACTCAATAACATCTCTTATAGTGCCGTCTCTCAACTGGGTTTCATTGCTGCACCTTCATCCTTTAACCTGGATTAATTTCAAGTGTTCTAAATTTATTATTTTCAGATACTCAGCCCCTCTGACCTTGCTCACCAGTTGACTAGGTCATTTATAAACCTGCATGACTGTCCTGACCATGCTGCTCAAACTAACATTTAGTCACAAATCCCACCAAATTAAGTTGCTAAGAGGATTTACCACTGCCATACTGTCTGCTATGGTGAAGATAGCTTATTTGTGAGGAAATTGAGATTCATGACATGCTTCATAAGTAGGTCCTTAGTGGTAGTAACATGATCCTGCTATAAATACTGGATTACATACACTATAACAGCTAACAATGAACCACACTAACAGTTTAATTTCTCAGAGAAAGCACAAACTAGAGCTCTCCCTACCATAATAATGAGGAAAGGTTAATCATACATTTTATTTTCAGCACTGCTTTATAATAAGAAATTGCACTGTGAATTTCTGCTCAGGAGGAAAGTGAAGTTCATTATATAAGAATAGTAAACCAGTCATAACTGCAGTTTTAAAATAATCCTGAAAAAAACAGTATAGATGAACTGCTGATCATATGTAAATGTTACAATATTAAACATTGTACTTTATACTTTATTTATTTATTTTCTGTTTGTATTTATATCTTGATAAATTGTACTTTGTGTTGCAGTGGTGCATATTAATGGGTGCATGCACTGCTGAACACATGATGATATATTCACTAGGCTGTCTGCTATGTATGTTAATAAGAGTTTGTGATTCTGGGAGAAATTAGCTCTGTCACTAGCCCCATTTACAGCTATTTCTGCAGGGAATGAAAAATGTGTCTTAAAATAAAAGAGCATTCATTCATCTGCAGTTTAAAATGAATGTGAGGTTGACAAGTTCTTGGCTGTTATGAGGGTTACAAGCTGCTCAAATATGAGAGCTTCAGAAACAGCGGTCTTCAGTTAGGCAGGCTTAGTAGATTGTTTAAACCTAGCATGACATAAGTAGCTGGTCTTAGGTTTTTGTTAGGAACCCTTATGGTTGAAATGTAATTTAGCTTTAGCACTCAACAAGATGGAATGTATTTCTATTTCCAAAAAAAAGTCTCTCAGGCAGAATATTTTACGTAATATGGAGCTGTTCTCAATACCACATGCTGTGAGGTTGTACTTCCTAGTTTGCATTTACAGTTCAAACTTCAAAGCCATTAGTGTCAAGGCTGGTTCATGCCTTCGCTTCCTTTGTGAATGTTTATTTAACCTTGCACACGTTGTGCTTACTCATCCTGCTAATCCTGTTATTCATAGATAAGCCTCTCCAGTATTTAAAAAAATGCTTTTCTTTTAGTCAGTGAGTTATGGGAGCTTTTCTTTCCATGTCATTCATTTTCAAACATAGTGTTTTCCTTTTCTGTGTTAATTTTAAACATTCTTTTAAAAACCTAATTTTATTTTGTTAAGCTTGCCTATATCACACAGTTAATTTCTTGCTTTGATTCAATGTGTCCATTGTTCTTCTGTTGCTGTCAGTGGGACCATCCTAATGAAGAAACATAAAGCTAGTAAGTTAGTATCCCCTCCCCCACACAAACATGCATAAGCAGCCTATCCATTTTCACTAATGCTGCAAAACTCTGGCTTGGATACTTCTTAATCTCTAGTTTGACATTCACCTTGCAACCTCTAAGATTTCACTATGCCTTAATTGCTCTATTCTTATATCGTTTTCATGATAAGGAGAAAAATCAAGTTAAATCACATACAATTCCAGTTCCTGGTGCACAGATAGTAAAAGACAGAAATGACAAATTCTGTCTGAATCACCCAAAGCAGAATTTACTTCATAGAGATCTAGGGTCTGGCTAGAATTATACTTCTCAAACTCTTAATGCAAGAAATCTGGACAAAGCCTAAAATAATGATGGGGATAAAGGCTCAAAAATAGGGACAATTTTTAAATATTGCTCTTATAAACTTAGAAAGTTGCTAGAATAACAGAATTTCTGACAGAATGCATTTTCCAAAGGATATGAGGTCTTAAACCCAAATGTGTATTACTTAATAATTTCAGTCCTCAGTGATTTACCAGAGAACCATAATTTGTTTGAGGAACAGACTGAAAATATGAGGCAAAAATCTGAACTTTCTGAGAAAATCTAGACAGTTGAGAGGTATGACTAGAATGCACCCCCCTCAAACAAGCGTAACATCCCCTACTTATGTGTCTAGACAGCATCAATTTTCAGTAACTAAAAAATAAACAGAAAGGGCATGCTTAAGCAAAATATTCATTCAAACACAAATTCTAAAAAAATCATCATTAAATAAACTTCCAACAGCAAATGAAAAAAGAGCAATCGTTTTAGAGCAAATCTAAAATGATCAAAAAACAAAAATAAATAAATGTTTTATATATATATATATATATATGTATATATATATATATATATATATATATATATATATATATATATATATCTCCATATACATACAATACATATAAACCCCGCTCACACCCCAAACCTCTTGCTAATTATACATACCAATTCCTAGATTGCACAACAGCACCGTAAGGGCAAATTCCCACATCCCACTGTAACACTTTTTCACACAGAATGCAGGAATTACTCTCCATATACCTAAAATCACACCCAGCACCACAACAAAGTCAAATAGGGCCCTAGGCAGGGTAATGGATAAGGCCCCCAGCCATCTACCACCCTTCAGCCAGCCCCCCCCCCCAGTCAACACCTACCCTCAGACATTCTAGTGCCACATTACTTGGCCATCTCTCCCCAGTTACCATAAGCACTGTTCAAACCTGTCAGTGTGCACACTATTTTCTTCTTTGATTCTACAATGATTACAGATATTTGGTTTTAATTCAAAGTTTTTATTTCAAATTTTTATAGCACAAACACTGAAACATATTTGCTACACAAAACAACACAGTCTCACAATGAAAGCTGATTTACTATGAGCAACAATACATTTCTCTGCCCCTGAAACTTACATGAGTTGAAACATACATTTACAGAAAATGCATCTGTCCATTGGTGGATGAAGTGTACCTTTGAGCTGTTTTCAAACCATGGGCCCCCTGCACACATTTTTAGAACCATGCAAAAATGAATGTGTTTTTCGAATCACCATCCTAATAGTATTAAATTATTTCCCTTGTTTAATACAGCACCACTTGTTAGAGTGTTTTTTACATTTATACTTTTAAACATTTTTCCAGTAAGAAATTAAACAAAACATATGAACCAATAATGATAAAACAACCCATTGCATATTATTTCAGCCATAAAATGCTACTCGAATGGCTATTATAAATCCATCAATATCAGTCAATATGCACAGTCCTTGAAGAAGTAAAAGTTTCCTGAATACTTACACATTAAAGAGAACTATAACTAATGAAGACTAGAAAAATGTAAAACTCACCACTAAAGTAGCAATAAGTAGAGAACACAAATGCAGAAAAAATCAAACTGCTACTCCACGGCTGATAACTCAAAAAATACCAGAAGCTAAACTTCTCTTAAGAGTTTTTATTTAAAAGACCATTTATACTTGCAAAATTCACGTAGTCTGCCCCAGCAGTTTATAAAAACATAAATCACTTCATAGAAACGTAAAACCTTTTGGTTCTAAATAGTAGTGTACAGCATGTTCAAAGCGATTCTCAAAATGCAGTTAAAACGCTCCTCAAAATGCAATTAAATCAGTTATGGTTAACCGCCATATTAAAATCCTTTGGAAAAGTCCTCTTATATGAAAGAGAATGTAGTTGAATAGGTATCAAATGCACCAGTTAACTTACAATGTTGCCAACACTCACAGTGTGCTTCCAACGTTGCTGATATAAACAGTTGCAAAAATAACAAGTACACCAGTTGACTTAAAACTGTTGCCGAAGCTCACTTTCAATGTTGCTGTACTTCTCAATTAACAGCAGGAGAAATGTTACCAACACTCACAGTGTGCTTTCAGCGTTGCTAATATAAACAGTTATGGAGGTAACAAGTACACCAATTAACTTAAAACTGTTGCCGAAGTTCACAGTCCACTTTCTGCGTTGTTATATTTCTCTGTCGACGGCAAAAGAAATCCAAACGTGTCAAGTACATCAGTTAACTCACACTTTTGCTACCACTCATGGTGTGCTTTCAGTGTCGCTGGTTTATGCAATTGCGAGGATAACAAGTACGCCAATTTGCTGATACTGTCATTTGGGATGACTTTTTGGTGCTTTACAATTTCCATGATACTATCTAGCTCTACAATACCAGTATTATTCAAGAATTTAATGGAAATTCTTTGTTCTTCTCATTGAGGGGCAACGCTGAAAGTATACTGTGAGTTCCAGCAACAGTATCAGCAATGACAGAGAAATATAGAAAGTGGACTGTGAACGCACACTGTGAGTGTTGGTAACATTCTGTTTATATCAAGTTAACTGGTGCATTTGATACCTATTCAACTACATTCTCTTTTATATAAGAGGACTTTTCCAAAGGATTTTAATATGGCGGTTAACCATAACTGATTTAATTGCATTTTGAGGAGCGTTTTAACTGCATTTTGAGAATCGCTTTGAACATGCTGTACACTACTATTTAGAACCAAAAGGTTTTACGTTTCTATGAAGCGATTTATGCTTTTATAAACTGCTGGGGCAGACTACGTGAATTTTGCAAGTATAAATGGTCTTTTAAATAAAAACTCTTAAGAGAAGTTTAGCTTCTGGTATTTTTTGAGTTATCAGCCGTGGAGTAGCAGTTTGATTTTTTCTGCATAACTAATGAAGAGGTTGCTGCTGGCAAACAATTTTGCATTTTAGTGTTTCACTTACAAACTCAGTGCCTCCTGCCCTTGAAGAATAAATTGACTATGTTACATTAAAAGATGGTGTACTGGTGATATGCAATTGGGAATGGCTGGCAAACCAACAACAGTTTCATAGTTACTGGATATCTCATCCAAAGGAGGACATACTCAGGAGTGCAGTACCTCCCCTCCCCTTATGCTACACAGTAGTGTCAGCAATTGATCTACCTGCTGTGGAAACAGAACCCACAGCATACTGTGTCAAAAGTAAACTTGCTACCTGTTGCATCACTGACACTGAATGACACAGCTCAGAAACTCTGAGTGACCTTTACAGACTAGCGATCTATATAAAAAAAATAAAAACAAAAAGAAAAAAAAAAAGAAAGGAGACCAGGCAGCTGGATGTTAGTGTGGAAGTCTAAGGGACTTGCCTGCTGTTAATAATTACATGTTAAATAGTTATCCTGCAAATCCTACTACTGTCATTTATAGTATTACTTCCCCAATATAGTATTTCTATGTTAGTAGCTGCAAATAAGCATCTTTGTTGGAACAGTACATTGCAGATACACACCACATGTTGTGTAAGTGTGTGGCCAAACGGATGTTTGTCATACTATGTGGTCCCATGCATGTGGGCACACTAACTGCCATTCTACAAAAAAATTGATCTTAGCTGGCTGTAAAGTTGCAAACTATTTTAGTAAGCTGTAACCCACCTTCACTGTTAATTTTAGTCATCACAGCAGAAGATCAGAAACATTCATTTACAAATAATCCAAAACTGAGTCCAAAGAGCAGAAATGTAATATTTTTTCCCTTCTTCCTTCCCTTTTCATTTCTCTTTATCACAGCCATAGCTGTCAACAACTCAAGGACAAGTCGGAAAAGAATCTGGGACAAATTCAGAAATAATCAGGGGTACTTTTAAAAATAATAATACCATTAACTTAAGATGTTGACAAAATAATAGAATGTGAATAAATATACACAGTATTTTCTGAAGTAAAATAAGTCTATAATTCTATATTGTTTTTATATGTTAAATGTAATTCACCTTTTCTCCAAAAGTCACCATTTTAGCAGGGATTTAGAGGGACAGAGCTAAAATTTGGGTCAAAATCAGGGAAGTCCCTGAAAAAAGGGAAAATTGAGAGGTATGATTATAGCCACATATGGTGGATGGACACTAGGGTCTTATAACTGGCTGCCAACAATAGTCTGGTGATTGGAGGTCATTTTAACAATGAGCAAGAATTAAAAAAAAAAGATTGGATTTTGGTCAGAGGATACTACAAGTCAGCAGTGGCAATAGTGTAGCAGCATCCCAACAGCATTCACAGCACTACAGGCCAACACAGATCTGTTGGGTTTATCCAGTGAGGCAGCCCTCACTTATAAAATATACTGCAGTAAAGAGTTTATAGTAGCAACCACAAAGGCACATTTTCAGTCTGTAATTATAGTACTGAAAGCTAGGTAAATGTTTTCCATCTGTAGTACTGCTCTCAAAGCTTAAAATGCAGCAGTATATTCCCATCATTATGCAGTCCTAATAATAGTGAAATTAATGAATGGAAAGGCCATACAATTTCAGGAAACTCATGATATTGTCAAAATGGATGGAAGTTAATCTGTCTGAATACAATCTGTTGAAGTGAATCCTGTTATAGCAATAATCATTTTCTTTACAAACAAGCAACTGTAGGACTGTAAGGAGGGAAGACTCATGTTTGTGTAATTCTAGGAGCGCAGTTTGATTAATATGTCTTATAGTACCTTTCTATTTGATGGAAAAAGGATTTGTGGATGGATGGATTAGCAGACTGGTGACTGGGGGTAAAATTCTAACTTATGAATAAACTTGGGAACTATGCTGGATTAAGTATTGCAGATAATGACGTCCATATAGATGCTGATATTCAAAGTGTTTGTCAGTTAATAGTAACAGTTGCTACCTCCTAAGACCACTGACAAGCTGTATTTTATTGTCTGACTACACAACCACAGAAGGCTTATCAGTTGGTGAAGAGGGTTAAGAATGTGAGTTGTAATTCCAGTGGTACAGGGTTTGATCACCTCAGCTGTCATTTGCTACTATGTAACCTTGAACAAATCATTTAACCAGGCATCGTCCCTGAAAAGGGACTGTCTTTCCATTGGGCACAAATGGGTAATATTAGACTATGTTAGCAATTGTTGCAAGGACAATGATCTCAAATTAAATAGTATAATTCATTTTGGTGGGAGGGTTGGCATAATTGTTTGGGCATTTACCTCAAAGACACAAGTTAGATAGAGTAATACTCACTTTGGGGGAAACTGGTTAGGCTTAAAATGGCCCACAAGGGCAGCTAGCCAAGTACTTAGCTATGAAGCTCTAAGGCTGGTCTGCGAATCAGTGTAGTTTCTTCTTATTTCTTTTTCCTTTCACTGGTACAGTTTAGGTATCCCTATTTCCTCACCCTCTAAATGTAATCTTAATCTGTTTTTTTTTTTGTTTTTTTTTTATATTTCTTAGTTTAGGACAAGCCCAAAGCCACTGTCTCCCTTCTTTTACAACACCATAATCCCCTTAAGTAACAGCCATGACAGACTGTGAATGCAGATTTTTAGGCTTCAGATGCTGCATTTGAGTAGAAGTGACAAACAGCAACTATCAGCCAACCTTACCTGCTGTGTAGGTTATTTAAAAAAAATTACCTTGGACTATAGTCAGACTGCTGAAGAATCTTGCAGAGAGCTAACATTTAACAGTGAGCTCACAGAGTTAAAGGACATCACGCTTAGTCTTAAAATAATGTACTTTACTCTTAAAACTAATGACCGAATAGTGTGAGCTGTGATGTAATTCTGCAAAGTCTGTTCTGACTATATATGCATACACTTTATGCATGATGTACAAACTGTTTAGTAATACTTTTAGAAATGAATTATACCGAACATTTAAAATAACTATGTATGAATGTTATATTCTGAAATTTGACTGACACTAAAGTAATACCTATTCATGCTGAACACCTCAAACAGCTGTGCATAAATGTTATATTCTGGGAACTAACTGAACCAACACTAAAAGAATACATTTTTGCAGTAGCATCTGAGCACAGATAAAAGACAAAACTGTAATCTGGTACTGTTATTCAGTTGTCTGAAAACATAACAAAATTGAAATTCATCTAGAAATACTTCATGTTGTGATGTCACTAATCTACATGAATACACTTCTGCATCTGCATCTGTACCATACTTTCTTTAACTCTCAGCTAATTAGCATAAATGCACATCCACAGGATACACATCCTAACTCTGATGAATACTTTTCTTTAGATAACTGAAACAAATGTATATAAATTCAATTAGCATACTGTATATGTATTGAATAATCAATGTAGTTAACTACATTATATTTAAAGAACCATTGAAAAAACTATTTAAATACTCAGCATATTCATTTATGTCTTTTCTGATGATCTTCATACGTGAATGGGCCAACCCAGAACCTGCAAAATAGACAATTCCAAATGATGCACTAGAGTAAGCCTTTCTCTAAACTGTTCCAAGTCACTACTGGGATATTGAAAGATTAACACACATCCCCCTCCAGAGTCTCTCTGTCTTCAGATAAGTCACTCATATAATCAGGCCTTTCAATCCCTCTCCCTCCCCCATCTCTGATGGCAGATTTAATACCATTTTGAAAAACATGCATTCTGGACTACCAAACTGGAAATGAAACTGACATATCCAAAAATTTAAAATTCTTTCTGTAGCATTATCTGCAAAGCACAAAAAGCAGTATCGGGTTCTTAAAATAACATTTGCAGCTTTAACAATCATATACCAATAGCATTGCTTGTTGCCCTGACTTTACATACATTTGTCCTGCCTGAAATAAACCAATGTTACTAATAAATACGTTCTTGTGATCTGTAACCAAACTGATAGAAAAGCTGTAACTTTATTACTAAATCAATTGAGAAACTCAATGGCATTTTTTTTCCTATCATAAACTCAAATGAAATGTAAGTAATAATCTGACACTGTACTAATTTTTCAGCATTTTTTGCATTTCTGCACTTTTACAAAATTTATATTTAGTATGCAACTCTCTACCTTGTGTATTTCTATTTTTTTCAGCTTATGTCATTTAACACTTCCAGTTCTTCTGAAGGCAACAAGGATTTATCTTCGCTGTCTACAGTTTTCCTTATAGCCCAAATGTGAACTGTTACTGCATAAAACCCTTCACTAATAATATTTAACTGACCTGTACCACACTGTTTTATAGCATACCAGCTCACTGGGCTGACCTGTAATCTGACAACTCAGTTATGCAAGTCTGTACCTTTGTTGTACTCTCATAAACTGCTCTTTCTGCATGAAATTTATAAAATCATGAACATTTACATAGACTCATTTACAACTAAAATTAAAATCTGATTCTGGAGCTTTCTTGTCTGTCCTTTACAAGCATGTGAAGTTTCCTCATAAAGTAAATTACATTGCACTCTTTTCTTACATGAGAACTGAACCTGTGGCTGCATGCACACATAATATTTATGATGTACTCTTTTCTTGCATGGGATTTGAACCTTTGACTGTATTGTCACCTTTAAAAATGTAACACTGACTTTAAATTCTTAATATCTGTAAATGACCATGCAAAACACCAGGTGGCATAATGGTTAAGGTCTTTGCCTCTAAGGCACAAGGTAGAAAGTTCAATCCTGACCTCTGGACAATGCCTTTTTGGAGTTTGTGTGTTCTCCATGTACCTCTGTGGGGTTTGTCCCATCTCTGAAAAACATGCTGAGTGTTTCCATCTCAAAATCTCCAAGGTGCCCTATGGGGAAGTGTTTTATAGACTAACCACTTTGGACATCTACTGTGCTGTGCAGTATCCTCAAGATAGGAGAACATGGGTCACAGACTGCATGCTGTGGCAGGACTAGCCACTCAACAGTGTAAAATATGACTGTAGATGATTCAGTCATTTTGACTAATGTCACCAAATGGGCATGGGTAACCTGCTAAGAGGGGAGGCACTCTACCAGCTTATGGAAAGTGATGCAGTAGGTGGCACAAAGACAGAAAGATAAAGACGACACCCTGCAAAAAATGATGCCAGCAACAACTTGCTCCTCAGGGCATCAAAGGCAGATAGAAAGAGTACATCCATCAGCATCTGAATAAAGAGATGAGCAGTTTGGAATTAGAACATGATGCAGCATACCTGACCCAATATTTGCTGTGAGACAGATGGTTGAGAAGAAGCTAGAGATGAGGAAAGAGTCCAACTGGGCATTCCTAGACTTGGAGAAAGCATATATAACAAGGTCCCAAGAAAGCTGATTTGGTGGTTTGAAGTCCCAGAAACATTAGTAGAATTAGTGCAGCTATGTGCAAGGACCTAATGACTCAAGTATGAACAGTGTTTGTTCACAGAAAGGGGTTTCCAGTGGGAGTAACTGTGCACCAGGGTTCAGCTCATAGCCCACTGCTGTTCATACTGGTGATAAACAACATTAGCGAACAGGTCAGAGGAGACAGATCAACAAAGGTGCTGCATGCAGAAGATGTGGTATTACAAGCAGACACTGAGCACGAACTTCAGCAAAGGATAGGGAAATGTAATCAAAACTGAAGGCAGATGGGGTGAAACTAAGTACAGATAAGACAGTGGAGGCAAATGAGGGAATTCAGGAGAAGCTGAGAACTGTGATAGAAGAGAATATAGTGGGAACAGGTTAATAGCTTCAAGTATCTGGGATAGGTGGCTGAGGAGAAGGGATGTCTGAAAAAAAGAGGTCAAATTAGAATCAGAGGGGCTACATCCCACTGGCATAGAGTGCCAGGTGTAGTGTATGACAGATGTTGGTATGTGGCAGAAGAATGCCAAAGAAGCTGAAATGTAAGGTGTACAAAACAGTGGTGTGACTAGTACTACTGTAGGGTACAGAAACCTGGGCAGTAAAGGAAGAGCAGATGTGAAAGCTAGAGCCAGAGTTGATGGAAATGAAGGGTGCACAATGTTGGACAAATGAAGAAATGAGAACATAAGACCAGAAGCCTAAGTAGCTCCAACTGAAGAAAAGATCAAAGTGAACCAATTACTGTGGTTTGGGCACATGTGCAGAAAAGCAGAAGACAATCTGGTGAAGAAGAGTTGAGACAAACAAGAAGAAGACAAGAGGAAATGAGGGCATCCAGCAAAGAGGTGGATGGATTTTGTGAGAGAAGATCTGAGACAGTCAGGCATGAGTGTCAAAGAAGGCAGAACTATGGCATTGAATCAAGAAAGATGGCAACAGTTAAAATGACATCTCAACCCTGTTTAGAAAAATGGGAATAAAGGGGGTTGTTGATGATGATGATGATGATGAGGACGATGACCTGTATCAAGATATCATTTATGCATTGCAACACTTTATTACCATAATTCAGTGGTCTTGGTTATCTGCTGGAACAAAAAAATAGTAAAAAATGACTCTACCAGATCTGCAATGGTAAACCATTTATTTTGTGGATTTAACTTGACTGTCATTTCTGATGCACCGTACACAAAATGTGCCACCAGAATGGTGTATGCATTTATTAATTTTAAATGTAGTTCTAGCCTCTAGCCTATAACTGCCATCTGTTTTCCTTACTGGCCATGAAAGTGAATTGGATGGACTTGATGCTTCAGCTATGTTACCTTTTTCTTTCCAGTCTGTTATCGCTTCTTTGAGAATAAAATACTGTTTCTGAAAATGCTGTAACTTTTATGCCTGCACTTCAGCTGTGGCAGTTGAACCAGAATTTATTTTGTGTTTAGCCCATGAATCTACATATTCCTGTAGTAATTGATTTTTTTTTTAAATTCTGTACATCATCTGCCCAATCTATTGCACATGATTTCTTACAACTGCATTCTGTTTGTACTAGTGTACATTCTGCAGTATTTTTATTTCTCCAAAATTTGTTACTGAAGTCTATAACAACATTTAACTCTGATAACATGTTCATACCTGGTATGGTACTATCACACTCAGAACTGCTCAATACTCAGCTCAATACACTGCTTTCACCCTTTAAATCCTGACAACATTAAATCTGTATTTCTGTCCTCTGGTAGAGGTCTATTTATAAGTGAAACTTCTGCATTAATTGATATATTATTCCATAATTCCTTTCCTGCAAATAGTGAAACATATGGGCAACAATGTTTGAAATTTAAAAGGGCAACAATGTTTTATCGCGATTTATTTTTCTGTGTACTTGCTAAACCCCTTCTACCTAGAGGGGGCGATTATACTAGCAAATTGCTAGAGCTGGAAATCAGGATATATAAATTTCAAACATTGTTGCCCTTAGGTTTAAATCAAGAACTAGGTAATTAAAAGGTAAATTGCTTAGGTTCTTATTAATTAATATAAATTCTATTTATTACTATATGGATAGTTTGTTTTGAATATTTGAATTATAATAAGTTATATCAATATATAATATATTTATAAAATGAAAATGTATATGTAGTAAACTGTTTATAAGATTTGTATGTATTAATTGATGTTTAAATTGGTTGATTGACTTATTGGATCTTGTTAATGGCTGTTTGCTTTAATATAAAAATCAGCTGAAATTGTTTCACTTTGGTCCTTGAAGGCGAACTGCCAAGGTGCCTGATCAGTGTTGCTGAATAAAGTAAGGTGCTGGTGCTTATTTTTGTGTTTTTTATTTTCTTGTTGATTTTGGAGTGCTTAGAGAGAGAGATAGAGAACCTTTTTTGCAGTCTCACCAAGAATCAAAGCCTGAAAATGAAGATATCTGGTTTACTGACTGAGTTAATTACAGGATCAAGAAGAAGATACCTAGCCACAGTACCTGGGAGAAGTCCAAGCATAGTCCTATTCCTGCAGAGGGACCCTGAGGTGCATGTAGGAGAAGTTGTTATTCAGCAATGTGAGTCATTTATCAACAGTATAAAGGTTTAATCAGGATATTAACTGACCATGCTGCCTGTCAGGCAGCAGGCTGCAAAGTGTAAAATTCTTGAATTGCGAAAGCAATACCCATTAAACAGATGGCCATTTTCCATATTATGTTTTAAAAAAGAAGGCAAAAACAAGTAGTAACCAGAAACTGTTTGGAAGACAATCTGTTAAAAGTATCTCTGATATTTAAAATTAATTCAGAGTATGATAATTTGATATGTCATAAATAATAAAGTTATGTAACTTCTGAGATACAACAGACAACAGCAGATTATTTTTTTGATAAATATAAGTGGTAATATAAGGACACATCCTATTAATAGTACCTAGACTTCTACTAACAATGACAAAATGGTTAAAGCAAAAAAAAAAATGCAGATCAAAAGGACTTAAAAAGACGCCAAGATATGATGCAAGATTTAAGAAAAGCATTATAGGAAAATACAGATGAGGTTACAGAACATAATAGATAAGTTGATACAAAGTATTCTCTGCAACAAGTGAACAAGCTGAAAGTTTACACAAGTCACATGAATCTAGCAATGATGCATTTCCTTGGCATAGAGGTATAAAACCCTGACTTCAAATTCCACTAGTAGCATGAGTACCTGGTAAAGATGATTGAGGGGGGGGGGGTTGACAGAAGAATGATGAAGCATAGACTGTTTGCTCCTTGCAGAGAAGAGGGTGTGGAGATGTGTAGGGGCCATTCCTCTCAATTGTACAAATTTGCACAGAATGCCCAGATTTTTACCTCATATTTCAAGTCCATGTTTCATAAAATTGTGTTTTTTTCTGGCAAATCATTGGCAAGTTAACCCCAAAACCCCCTACAGTATTTTGTGTTTACTCCAAAACAAACCTGATTTTATTTAGAGTTTTTTTGACTGGCCTCAAACACATATCCTATGCAGCCCGACTGAATAAACTCTGGCTATACTCAGTGGCATATCGCTTATTCAGAGGTGATCTTTGCCTGACTTACAAAGTCATGTCCAACTCAGAATTGATGGACATATTCCACAGAAAGAAATCCAAGCCACTGCGAGCCACATGCTCTAGTGAGCTAAACCTCACCACAACAATAAATAGAACATGCTGGAGGGATAGATTCCTGTCACAGAGACTCCCCATGCTTTGGAACAAAATTCCTAACTACATTAGGCAGAGACCCTCACTAACACTCTTCAAGAGAAACTTTGACGAGTGGATGGGTAACAGAAAACACACCCCTGGGATCACTTCATTGGCTCTGCTTGACAGAGGCTCAGTTAATTAATCAATGGGGTGGCGAAAGCTGACACATTCTGGCTAGGCTTATAAATCCCCTCAGGCAGATAGCCTAGTATCTACCTATGAACCTATAATCTATAAATGGTGCACTTCTCCCAGTAAGTCAACATATGATGCTACTGCATTTCCTCTGAATTCTATTTCCTTACAGAAATACACATCAAGGGGTCTGTTCCCATCCAACATAAGAATAATGTTAAATTCAGAAATAAGCCCATATGGTGAAATACCAATATAAACAAAGTATATAATGAAAATATTATTGGTCTAAGAATCCTTAGCTGCCAAGAAGGCTCAAAGCCCTACCTCCATACTCTGTCTCTTATAAGCTCATAGAAGTAGATCTGTGTTTTTGCATTCCATGCCATTCCTACCCCCATTGGATCTCTTCTATCTCCATAAGACAAGCAGCTCCACAAACACTTGAGTTAAGGATCTAAATTTCCACCAGTGCATAAATTAAACACATCGGATAGACAAATTTATTACAAATTGAATACTCCATCACTGTAACAAATTGTGCTTACACATTAAACACAGTGACACCATCACATCTTTCAGGAAGAACCTGGCCTGCCATATTTTGCCATCTTGGAAGTGGGAGGCACATACTAGTGTTTGCCATTGGCTAGGCACTAATAGTCTCTTAACATACTAGCCTTGTAACTACGATAATCCAATTATCAATGAAAAAAGTCGAGCTATCTGTAGCAGATCCCCATTTCCATTTTATAAAAGAGACTTAAAAATGAACAGTAAATCCCTTAAATCCAGCATCAGTGACATGGACAAGAAATGGGAAAACCAATACCACCTCTGCAGGGTTGGATGCAGCACTAGGCAACCTAAGCATTTGCCTAGGGGCCCAGTGGCTTGAGGGGGTCCATCGCTGGCTTTTGGGCTCCCACTGGCCAGGGGTTGCCACAAAATTTTCATTTAAATTTTAAGACTGCACTTTGCATTTACATAATTTCTTCTTTAAGGATGTACTCTGACTGTGTCTTTAGTAGCGTCAGATGCATGCACAGCACATTGAAACAGAGCACAGGAGTTTTACAAGCAGTACGTTCAAGTGTTAAGGAAGATAACAAGCAAATGCAGAGAATGAACACATGGACAGATTAGAAGTAAGTGGTGAACACACTGACAGGTTAGAAGTAACTGTGTGTGTAGTTATGGATAGCAGGTTGGTTAACATATTTGGGCTCAAACTGCACCTTGATTACAGGAAACTAGAACCTGAGCCCTCTACACCAACTACTAAACTCATGAAGGAGTGTTGAGTTCCAGTGCATTTTCAAGGACTGTTGGGTTTATGTACATATTCAAAGAGTACTGAGTTTGGGCATTTTCAAAAAATGTTCAGTTTCTTTACATTTGTGAGTTCCAGTTATTTTGAAGGACTGTTGAGTTTCTATACATGTTGAAAGAATATTAAGTCTCGGCATTTTCAAAGAATGGCGAGTTTCTGTACATATTGAAAGAATGTTGTGTTTCTGCATTTTCAAAGAATGTTGAGTTCCAGTGCATTTTCAAGGAATGTTGAGTTTTGAGGGAAGATACATTTACTGTTTCTCATGCCGAGTCTGTTTTCAATGTGTAGCTGTCTTGTTTAGCAAATGACTATCATCAATGTTTGTGCTAAGAATTTTGAAAACAGTATTAGTAGTATAGCAGGCAGCATACTTACCTTTGGTACAGAAAGCTGTGGATTCTACTCCCATATCATGTAAAGGGAGTGCTGATATTACAATGCCTTTAAGGGGGTGAGAATGCTGCACTCCTGAGTATATCCTTCTTTGGATCAGATGCCTATTATGAATCTGTTACCAGTTTGACAGCCATTGCAGTACTACCAGCTTTCCATTTTTTTAAATGTTTGTTTGTTTGTGTCTTTCAGCTTTTCCCGGTTAGGGGTCGCCACAGCAGAACTCCGGTCCGCTAATGATTGGCAGTTGATTTTTACGTACCGGCTTGCCAGGCCTGACACACAACCTTCAATGAAGGTACACCCATTCACGCATGTCTCCACGCAGAAGACGCTCTAGCTGAGAATCAAACCGGACAGCGTCTTACTGTGAGGCAACAACGCTACCGCAGCACCACCACCGCGGGTCCCATTTTTTTAAATGTAACATGGGCAATTTATTTTTCAAGGGCAGCAGACACCGAATCTGTGTATGTTTGTTTCTTTCGGCTTTTCCCGGTTAGGGGTCGCCAAAGCGGAACTCCGATTCGCTAATGATTGGCAGTTGATTTTTACGTACCGGCTTACCAGGCCTGACGCACAACCTTCAACGAAGGTACACCCATTCATGCATATCTCCATGCAGAAGACGCTCTAGCTGGCAGTCGAACCGGACAGCGTCTCACTGTGAGGTGACAACGCTACTGCAGCACCACCACCACGGTAGACACCGAAACATTGAAATGTAAAATTGTTTGCCAGCAGCAGCCCCTCATCATTATTTATAGATCTCTTTAATGTGGAATCATTAAAATGATTTTTACTTCTGCAGAGATTATATATATTGACTGATACTGGTGGATTGTAATGACAGACGTGAGTGGTATTTTGGGGTTGAAATGTTCTGTAACTGGTAGCTCTGGCATTATTAGTTCATATGTTTTGCTTACTGTAAAAAAAATTTTCAACTCTACAAGTTTAAAACACACTCTAAAAAGTGGTGTTGCATTATAAAAGGAATATAATTTAATGCAATCAGGAAGGTGAATCAAAGAACACATGCATGTATGCATAGTCTAAAAATGTGTGCATGGAGCCTATGGTTTGAAAACAGCAAAAAGGTAAACAATCCACCACTGTCCAGATGCATTTTCCTTGAATGTGGGCTTCAATGCTGTTTCAATTAATGTTATTTTCAAGGATGGGGAAGCTTACTGTTATGCTAAGTCTGTTTTCCTTGTTATACTGTATTGTTTTATTTAGCAAATTGCTATTTGTGTTTGTGCAAAAAAACTTGAAATAAAAGTTTTAAATATCTCTAATCATTGTAGAGGCAAAGAAGAAAAATGCACACTGATGGGTTTGACCAGTGTTTATGGTAACTGGGGAGAAGTAGCCAAGTAATGGGACACTAGAACAGCTGGGGGGTTCTGCTGTCGGTGGGAGGCCCAGATCCATTACTCTGCTTAGGGCCCCATTTGACCATGATCCGACTCTGCTCCTCTGAGAAAGAAGAAAGATAGCACACAACTGCTTAGTTTATCCCCTTACACAGCTGGTAGCCCAGAGTTCAGACACCAAATAAGAGTGCGTTACTAGTAGAGCAGATAGACAGTGGCTGGCTTGGTTTCTGGCTCATGGCTTACGTTTTGCTGTCTCTGTAGAGTTTGTATGTTCTTTCTGCATTTGCGTAGATTTTCTCAAGATATTCCAGTTTCCAAAGACTTTGCCAAAATACAGTGTGGATTTTGTTACTCTGATCTGTCCACATATATAGCATTCATACTTGTAGGTTAATAGGTGTATACCAGGCTAACGACCACTGGGGCCTTTATAAGCCTAACCATGCAACACAAATGTATCCCATGAGTTACTGCACCTTAACTCATTACATCCGAGTGATATATCCAGGTGCATTTGCAGTTACCTCCTACTGATGCCTCTAGGCATCAAATATTGCTTGTTCATATTTGCATTAATAATTCCAAAACCATGCTACATACAAGGTATCAAAAGATTTTATCTTGAAGCATAAATGATGGCAAACACAATTGTATTGATACTTAATCTCTGTCAATGAGTATTTGTTAGAACTGTGACATGATAACTTCATTTTTTAAAGGCTCAAGCCACACTCACTGGGAGTTAAAGATGCACACTCAAAACACTGTACTGGAGGGAATGAGTTAATGGTTATTTTAAGGGGTGTATGTTACTTAGGGCATGATTTAACTGCTGCCTCTGTCCATCAGAGATATAGGTGTCAGACCAGGGGCGCATTTCCAATTTCCTATCCACTGGTCCAAGGTGCGATTGAATAGGGTTAAGAAAGGGCTCTACTTCACATGGATGGGAAGCCTATTCCAGAGAATGGAGATTATATGAGATACATACCTCTCTCTCTAACATGTCCTACTGAAGTCATAAGCAAAGTTTACTTTTGCTCATATCATAATTTAAAAGGGCCCACACTGGAGCAGTTCAGTTACCAAGTTAATAAATTAACACACATATCTCACAACTACACCACAGTGCTAGCTTTGAGTCCATTTGCCGGGACTAACATAAACTTAGGAAAAATGCTGATGGACCAGGGAGACTGACTCAGCAAGACATCAACTACTACGATTGCCTGCACTATGTTAAGTGGCTGTAGGAGCCATGTGGCACAACAGAATTCTACACACAGTCTTAATTTGTCATGTTTTGTTTGTTCCTCTTTTCTGGGCAAGACCTCTTCTCTATGTCACTGCTAGCATGACATTTCTGAGAGCAGTAGATATGGAATAGATTACTGGAAGGCTTTTTTTGAGAAAGATACGCAAGGGTGAAAACAAAACTGAAGTATGGCTATTTCTGAATGAAAACTACTGCTGACAGATAACTAAAAGCTAAAGCCACTTAAAGAAATGACTGGTGACTATATCCACACAATGATGATTTTTTGAAATAGCTGCACTAAGTAAACTTAATAGGCATGCTATACTACTAGCATGGAAATAAAATGTGCATATTACATGCGCTCACTGTGACCCCCCCCCCAGTCATTGACTTATCTGGTTAACGGTGGTGAAGGTGAAACCTCTAACTTTGCACATCTGTCAGTTTGTCTTACTTCAGCAGTTTCCACAATGTTTTGTGGTCAAGATTTTAGTCTGCATTCATATTGAGGAATTCACGCTTTGACTTGGTTGTATTCAGGAAACAGTCTTAGTTCTTTTTCCGGGCACTTTAGCATAATTGCTGATGATTAGTAATTGCCACCTTATGGGTTTCACCGGAACACTGTTGGAAATAAGTGATGGAAACAAGAACTGCATGCTGTGTACAAGCTGATGAGTTTATGTTAGAACAAGCCATGTAGATATATGGGGAAGGAGGCGAAAGAAAGACAGCAAGCAATATAGCACAGATGTAAACTGCCTCACCGAGTCGTAATTCACTACACAAGCAGTCAAGACTTTGATCATCTGTTTGTGTAAGAGGGGTTTCTACTGCACCATTAATGTCATTTTCTTTTTGACTGTACAGCTAGAAAGCTAATCAGTAAAATAAATAACTTTTATGAAAAAGCACTCTAGAAATAATCCTTCTACTCTACGTTAATGGAAAAAATCCTATATGAAGAGTACATCAGTGACACCCTTCCATTTTGCTGGGCCCTCCAAAATGCTGCCTGCAATAGATCTTGACCCCTGACTTGATTATTGTTGTATTCTTTTAACTGAAAGGGCAGTAGAGTGGCACAGTGGATAACCTTGTCACCTCACATCAAGCAGTTCCCTGATGTGATTCTCAGCTTGGGTGCATTCTGTGTGGAATCTACATGCTTTCCCTGTGTTTATGTGGGTTTCCTACCAGGTTTCCTACCACATTCCAAAGTCAAGCAGTTAAGGGACTGGACACTCTAAACTGCCATAAGTGTGTATGCGAGCTATGGAAGAACAAAGGTGGCAGGGCTAGCTACACAGAGGTTTGAACCTTGGCTCTAGATGATTGTCACTGCTGAAGTGATACCCTAATCCCATGTGCAAAACTGGAAAAAGGGGTTGTGGATTGGATTCTTTCAGCTGAAAACAGTCCTTAAAGCTTGCCCTTCCCCCATTACAACTTGTGTACGGCTGTACAACATTATTTGAAGAACATGTCTTTCAGCAGAGGTCAGGCCAGAGTAGGAAGTTCTGGTTTTATCATAAAACTTGACTATAGCAAACAGAAATGTAGTCCTAGGGGTATAGTGAACTCCATTTATATATACACATACACATTCCTTTCACTAATCCATTCAAATTAAACCAAACAAAATAAGGGACACTTCACCTTGGGATTAGTTTTAATTAGCTTGGCGGGGGAGTGCTTGTTACAATTTTCAATACTTTTGAATTTCTGTCAGACATTCTTAAGTGAGCAATTGTATTTGCATAAAACTTTTTTTTCAGTTTTTGTTCTATTTCCTTGCAACCTTGAAACATTTGCTATAGTCAGGAAGGAAGAACACCTGAGGTTTTTCTCTGAAGTACATTATTCAAATGCTAAGTTAAAGGGATGACATAAGATTGATCTTTCTGCCAGACACTGATGATTTATCAGCACTCTTCCTGCTTTATTAAGCTTGATTTTCCAATAGTAACATCTACAGGTGAGAAAAGGGCTTTGTGCTGCTTACGTAGGTCACCACTGCATGGAATGGTGGCTTTGTTTAATTTAAGAGAGCCGGAACACACATTTGACATACTGGAAATCACTTTTGTGTGCATACTGTACCAAAGGATTAATGTATTTATTCTTTTAGCTGGATCCATGGTGCAAAGGGATAAAACCCTCACCATACCTCTCAGCATGTAGGCATTAAAATAGGTATAAAGGCCCTTAAAAAGTGGATACATCCAACCCAAAATCTGGGCATCTAATTAGCACAGAAACAAATATCAAATAGCATGCAACTATTCATGCTTCAAGTTGGAATGAGAGATACTACTCAGAAACACATATTTAAAAAATACAGAATGACTAAAATGATGTTAAAATATAGGCACATTATCAGAGATGGTGTAAAATCTGTAGACTTTAATGAGCTGTTTTGCAAAATTCTATCAATCAATGTCATTTATATTTGCTTCTGACAAAGGGAAATATAAGATGTGTACCTTCTTTCTTTAAATTATTGGTGCCAACAGTATGTTGATCATGAAGTGTGGTTTTCTGTGTACAAGACAGCTTCAAAAAATAACTAAGGGAGTTTCAGAAAATTGTGTGAAAGGATAAATCAAGCCTGAAAATAGCTAATTTCCTCCAAATAGGGACAGATGAAAGATCCAGCCCTCACTGTGCCCAGACAACCCATGTTTGACTAGTGGTGTGTGCACTGGAGGGACTGGACAGGGAAGAATGGGAGTGACTCGTCCATCCTGAGGGGAGACAGGTTGACTAGACTCACTGTAACAGTGGCATTAAGAGCTGGGAAAGTTCCATACTGCTTTGTCAGGAAGCTACACAAGTCCAGAAACATCCATGCACCTCCTGAAAGCAATAAGCAGTAATGACTTATTGTATCAGTAAAACTGATGCAGGGTGGGACAGGATTAGGACACAGTCCCTTGCAGTAGTATGACATTGCACCAGCATTCTAGATCTCCTCCCTTGCTCTTTTTGTGGGTCAGGTTGCGCCCAGGGAAGGCTAAGGTGGGTCTAGATGAACTCGTGAATAAGGCAACGAGCTGGTGACACCTGATTATTAGTTGTAGGGAGGGGAAGAAAAAAACAAACAAAAAAGCTATTCAGTTTTCTTTGCTGCCAAACACTTTTAAAGCATTATTTGATGCATATGTGTAGGTCTGTAACTGGGGCAAGATTTCTAATGTAAATCTTTTATTAGTCACTGCTGCATCATCATGATTTCTACGGACACTGAACGAATTAGCTTTACTACTATGGATACGGTCAGCCTTTCAGAATTCCCCAGATACATATACTTAGTTGTGTTACGAGCCTCCCAGATAGGCTTGTGCAGACACACAATACCCAGTGTATATGTGAAACCACTCCATAAACCAATGGCAACATTTGTAAGAAATTGTGTTGAGACTTACACCAAATTGCTGGGGTGATATATGTATGTGAATGTGTGCTGTGATTGTTGCAGACCCACAACTTGTACATAATTACTGAAATTTAGCATAATTATGAATGATTGCTGGGGATTATATTGATATTTTACATCTTTATATCCATTGCTTAATTTTCATTTCTTCTGTTCTTTGCATAATACTGAGTGAGCACACTTCAGAGCACCCCTGGCACCCACATTTAAGCAGCTTACTGCAGATGGGTTAAAGGGTGTTGCACGACTGGAAAGGAACTTTTCTACATAGCAAAAAGGCTCACAGAAGTTATATGCCTCCATTCAGTGGCTAGTAGTCCTGTAACCTTCCACTGAGCACAGCGCCTTCCATCCCCACAATGTATCCATATCTACTAATGGTCAGTGTGTCCCCCAACACCTCTTTACTACATCTCTACTGTGGGTTTTGACTACAGAACTACCTATTTAATATGACCTTCTGTTGTAATAGTTTCCTACCTTCTAGACAGAAGCTATTTTACTAGTCAGAAGCTCGCCTCCAGCAGAGTGCAGGGAGTCCATAAGCTCCACCATCTCCAAGCTGGCAACATCTTTATTCCTACTCCTGTTACATCATTTTGCACATTCAGAACACTCTGAGTATCCTACGCTACTCACAATCCACACTACTTCATCCTCATTGCATTATGGGTATATCATTAAGGAAAACTTAATTGACAGTTTGCTCACCTTGGTACTGTCTCCCAGCAGTCACTTGAAAATTTATTTTAGAGAAAACAAAAATGTCATGTTTAGTAGTTCCCCTATCTACCCTTTACATTTCACAAGACATCCATTTTCCCTCGTCATCCTTATCCACAATATCTATGAAATAATATGACTGTCATCCCCATTTTTAGACTTTATCTAGTATAGTTAAAAGATCCTTTGTGGTGGTGGCAGTATCCGAGGTGGTGCAGCGGTAGCGTTGTTGCCTCACTGCAAGAGGATCTCCCGTTCGATTCTTGGCTGGAGTGCAGGGAGTGCCTTCTGTGTGGAGTCTGCCTGTCCTCCTCACGGTCGATTGGCATTCTGAAAGACAAGCATGAATGGGCGTGCCTTTGTTGAAGGTTGGGCGTCGAGCTGGCAACTCAGCACCGTAAAAATCTACTGCCAATCATTAGCGGACCGGAGTTCCGCTGTGGCGACCCCTAACCTGAAAAAGCCGAAAGACTAACAACAATAGTTAAAAGATCCTTCAGACATTTCCTACCCAACAGTAAATGAGGGTACACTCCTATAAACAGCAATAAAATTATTTTCTGCCCTGAAGGTAATAATAAAAGAGAAGTATGTCTAATTTAAACCTGTTCAGGTCTGTTACCTTCTGGCTGAATGGTCTCTCAACAAAGTTATCATGTTCCACCTTGCAGCTTTGAAACCATCTCATAATTCTTTGCTCTGACTTTAGGGTGACCCAGGAAAATAATGGGGAAGGCTACACTGCAACTGCCCAGCTGAGAATGGATTGAGAGAGAGAGAGAAAGAGGGAGGGAGGGAGGCTGGAGCTCTAGATCTGCTCTGCTGAAGAGACAGTGAGAGCCCAAGAGACTGCCCATAAATTTAGTTCTTCATGAGCTTGTGGAAGGGCTTTGTTGCACAGTCGTGGGACAACATGGTTTGTCTTGCAAACATCATATATCCCGTTGACCCTCAGTCCCCGACAATAATACTAATGACAACAATAGAGACTTTGCTACCAGTTAGACAATTCATAATATTCAAGAATACAACCTCGTAATAAACCAAATATTCATAAATAACAAACAATTCTTGTAAAACACCAAGGCCCTTAATGATCAGGTCAAATGACAGACTGTTCTGCCAGTCTTGGCTTTCACTTTCTGGCTAAGTGGCTTCCTAACTGTGTCCCTTCAGCAAAACTGTCATTGTCCCTTTGCAGCTTTGAAATCATTTAACAACACTTTTGTTCTGACTTTGGGGTTACCCAGGAAAAGTATGGGGCAAATGAAAAAGGGAGTGCAGCACCAAGTAGCCTTTCCTCCCTCTTTCCTGACCATAATAAACCGACAAACAACTATACTTAAAAAAATTATCAGGTTAGAAACTTCAAGACATGTGAAATTAGAATAAAACCCCTCTGACTAAATTTCCTATTTTTTTTTTTTGGACATTATAACAAATTTTCAAGATAAAGAGATAAACTGACATTAAATAAATCCAAATTTATACCTGACAAGTGTACACCATAATACAAAAAAAAAATGGATCCAGGTCATTGACTCTAATGTTCAGTTATATGTATCATTTCTAAAGAACACAGGTTGCCATCTTTTGCCAAAGATAATCTAGGGATAATCACAGAGCATGCTACTGCAAAACTAGGAAATATGTCCAACAAACTCACAATGTCTCTTAGAATGGAAAACAGCAGTCTGCCCTAGGGAATCTTTGCATCATCATTACTCCGCAAATTAATAATAATAATAATATGTGACAGTCCAAATTCATAAAAAAATGATGTAACACTGGTAATAATAAACTGCAGCTCAAGCCAGCAAAATCTTTCCAGAAAAAGCTGTGAGACACGAGTGTGAAGACCAAGGGTCAGTGTTTCATGCCAGACTTTGGTTGCCTGGTATAAAAATGAGTGTCCCAGTGTCCCCATCAACAATCCATCAGATCAGAAAGAGAATATGACAACTTTCAATAATTATCCAATATAAGATAAGTAGGCCATGAAGGAAAAACTACTGGTCCTCCTGCTTAATTGTACAGATCTTAATTCAAAGGGTAAGTCCAAAGCATGCCTAATCCTGAATGAGTAAGACAAATAACCATACACATATGCCAAGTAATGAACCAAAGTTGACAGAGTAAGGAAATTGTGTAACTGTTTTTCAGTAGTAGTACTAAAAGCTGAACCCCTGTGACTAGTACTTTCTCTAGAACCTGCTGGAAAGCACTAGGAAGCCTTAAACTGATACAAGCATTCAACTCTCCTTGTTAATAAGGAGAAATTAATCGTAGGCACTAAACAGCCTATAATTGCAAAGTACCTTGCGAAGTTAAGGGAAAACAGCTCTTGTACTTTACAAAAAAGCACCTAAACAGGCATATCCAAGGGTCAGCTTCAGGTGACTTCTCCTGTCCATCTGGTGAATCTGGGCATACTGGGGCAATGCAGCAACTGCCTGATGTACACAGACAACCCTCTCCTCCTACCACCCAATACTACAACCTGCGAGAGATGCACTTACATAGCCAAACTGGAAACAAAGCTCTCTCCAGCCAAGATTCTGCTAGACAGTCAAGAGGAGAAGGTTACCACCTACACTACACCTCAAGCAACACATAGCACTTCAAAACCCATACCATCAACACCCACACATAGCAACACTAAACCCACATATACGGAGGCCCTTAACATTAACCTGCCCAAGCAACAAGGACCTCCAAAGCTGAAACGCAAACAAACACCAGTCACAACTAAAGTGACACATATCTCACAATACCAGTGTGCCACCCAACAACAGCCCCTAAGGCAAGACAACGTACCCAACACTTTAGTCATAGGTGACTCTATAGTCAGGCACACTGATGTCCCACTCACCAGGCTGAACAAGGAGAAAATTACAGTCAGCTGCCTGTTGGGTGCCAGGATCCGCTACATAACGCATACACTCAAGTCACTCCACAAAAAGTTCAAATACGACTCTGTCATTGTCCATGCTGGAGTGAATGACTTGAGACGTACCTCCCAAAGAGACATGGAAGAGCTCTCGGATCATGTGGCCCAGGCAGGTATGACCCTAGCCCTGAGTAGCATCCTCCCTTCGCCCAGAATGATACCACAGTATACAGACAAAATGAGTGACCAACAATTGGCTAAGCTTCTGGTGTCATTCAAAGGGGATCCAGTATCTGTCTGCCTGGGACGACATGATCAACAAACCACAATGCTTTGCCAGAGATGGTCTGCACCTATCGCCTTTGAGAGTCAAGTTACTGGCTAAAGCTCTTGCCACCCCTATAGTGCCTTTTTTAGGCAAGGTTCAAAGGACAAAACCACCACCATAACAGATATAAAGATGCAAAATATGAAGGTAATGCTACTCAGTGCTAGAAGTCTAAACCTCAAAATGCAATGCACTCTCTCGAGGCACTCCTAAAAATGGAGAGCATCGATATCTGAGCAATAACTGAGACCTGGTTCAAGGCTCCAGAGAGCACCCCTGCAATACCAGGCTACAACTCTTACCACACTTTTCGGCCACCAAACCAAGACCGAAATACTAAAGGTGGAGGAGTGTCCATATTCACCAAGGATATTCACACTTCCAGGCTAGTTGCCCAACACAATGCATATGGAATTCTCCAGGTGCAACTAACACTAGGTAAGACTGCAATCCAAATTGTAGCTTGCTACAAATCCCCCACCATGCCCCAAGATTCTCACTAGACCTTTCTAAACATACTAAGATATAACCAAACACCCTAATACTGGGTGATTTCAACTACCCTGCCATTAACAAGGAAAACTACTTGGGTACCAACACCTTTTCCCAATGGTACTTGAAATTCATAAATTCCAACACCCTGGATCAACTAATCCATTGTCCCACAAGGGGCTCCCAATATCCTAGACCTGGTCATTACCATGTCATGTTTCTGGTCTTTGGTGCAGGTGTTTCTGGTCTTTGGTGCAGGCTGGAGAAGTTGTTTGACTGCAACTGAGCTACAAAATATAAGTATTTTTTGATTATTTTAACAGATTACTGTTTTTATAATTTAATATATATAAAGCACTTTGTCTATTCAGAATCTTCAGAAATCTTTTTCTGTTTAAAAACTTTCATAGCTTGTTGTCTTAGGCTATTGTATAAACTGAAACATTTACTCTGTGTAATTATCTCTTGGCTAGTGGGGGCTGGTTCTTTTGTGTTCTTGTAAAAAAAGTTGTGTTTCTGGTCTTTGGTGCAGGCTGGAGAAGTTGTTTGACCGAACTGAGCTACAAAATATAAGTATTTTTGATTATTTTAACAGATTACTGTTTTATAATTTAATATATATAAAGCACTTTGTCTATTCAGAATCTTCAGAAATCTTTTTCTGTTTAAAAACTTTCATAGCTTGTTGTCTTAGGCTATTGTATAAACTGAAACATTTACTCTGTGTAATTATCTCTTGGCTAGTGGGGCTGGTTCTTTTGTGTTCTTGTAAAAAAGTTGTGTTTCTGGTCTTTGGTGCAGGCTGGAGAAGTTGTTTGACCGTAACTGAGCTACAAAATATAAGTATTTTTTGATTATTTTAACAGATTACTGTTTTTATAATTTAATATATATAAAGCACTTTGTCTATTCAGAATCTTCAGAAATCTTTTCTGTTTAAAAACTTTCATAGCTTGTTATCTTAGGTATTCCCACCCTCCCTCCCTGTTGGTGTCTTGCTCTTATACTTGGTGGCTTTGCAGTTGCCCGCCCCTACTGTGACACACCTCCCAGTCTAGTGTCATTAGCTCATTCTTCTTAATACAGAGAACATTTGATAAGGCCTTCTGTTCCTCCTTTTACCTTTTCAAAAAGTAAAACAAAACTTTTTTCTTCTTAGCCTGAACCTTCTTGTGTTCTGACTGTCCTTCTCAAACATATTGGAAATATACAGTATATTTCAGAGCATTTGTTATAACTGTATTTGCTATAACTGATTTAAGTATTTTTCTGGCTTTTGAATATTTACTGCTTAGTGACTGCATCTTAGCCTGTTTATACAGCTCTGCATTCTATTTAAACTGTTTTTGTGTTGATTAACTGTTTTGCACTCTTAAAAAGTTATTTGTTGCTTAATTTTACCTGTAGGCTAACACACTCAAGTGTGCTAGCCACTTAAAAGCATTTATAGCATTTACTGTCTGTTTTTTTTCCTTGTCTCTGTAAAAAAAAAAATCTCGTTTTCCCACTTTACTGAACTAGAGTAGTCCAGTTTCAGAGTTGCTGATCCCTGGGCTTTGTTTTTAGTTCCTGTTACTGATCCATTGCCTTATTAGGAAGGAGGGAAATTTCTTTGCTTACCAGTGGGAGTGGGAAGCACTGAGCAGCCTTTTTGTCCGAATTGGTGAAGTTTCAGCCAGAAACTAGTAGTCTATTGGTCGTTTTGGGCCAATTCCTAGCTCCTTTCAGCCCCCTGCTATAAAACACGCTAAACACGTGTTTTCCAGCTTGTACCAACTCTGCACAGATCCTCGTGGTGGCCTGCAGAGTGATCCAAGCAACAGAGAGCTAAAGAGTGACTTTCTACCAGATATAAGTATTTTTGTGGCTTTCCCACTGTTATTAAGCTAGCGACTGCATTTAGCCTGTTTTACTGCTACTTTAAGTGATTTCTGCATTTTACACTGTTTATTGCACTTTAAGTTACTAATTGTTGCAAATTGTTTCTGTAGGCTACACACTAAAGTGCGCTAGCCGATTTACAGCATTTATAGCATTTACTGTCTGTTTTTCCTTATCTCTGTAATAAAACAAAAAATCTCTTGTTTTCCCACTTTACTGAACTAGAGTAGTCCAGTTTCAGAGTTGCTGATCCCTGGGCTTTGTTTTTAGTTCCTGTTACTGATCCATTGCCTTATTAGGAAGGAGGAAGTTTCTTTGCTTACCAGTGGGAGTGGGAAGCACTGGCTGCCTTTTGTCCGATTTGGTGAAGTTTCAGCCAGAAACTAGTAGTCCATTGGTCGTTTTGGGCCAATTCCTAGCTCCCTTCAGCCCCTGCTATAAAACACGCTAAACTGTACTGCTGATCTAACCAGCATATCCTATAACTGAACAGTTCATCTCTACTTGATTCCCAAGTAGACTATTCTCTATCTGTAAAGCCTAGCACTTACTCCTACAGTACTTGCACCTTGATAAAGCACTCTTATTATAGATAGTACCCCACCAGCCCAAAACCCACTTCCCCGAGTCCTTTGAAAGTTCTTTATCTACTACTTCTAGTATGTCGAGGGATCAGTTGCTAGTGTCCTCTCCAGCTCAACTGGTGAACCTGGGAATATTGAGGCAATGTTACAATTGCCTCATGTACCTGAACAATCCTCTCCTTCTCCCACAAAACACAAATACATGCGAGAGATGCAACTATACGGCCAAACTGGAGGCTGAGCTCTCTCAACATAGGACTGGCAAGACCAGACAGGAGGAGAAGGCAACCACACACAATACATACCCAGTCACACATGGTACCATCACAACTTCAAATCATACACATACTCACACAAAGACATACTCGGAGGCTCTGGTCAAAAATTTACCAAAACAGCAGAGGCCACCAAAGCAGACACCCAAACAACTACCACCTCACGACCCAACACATGCAACACATAGACCACACAGTCAGAGTGTCAAACAGTCACAGCCCTTAAGGCCAAACAAAATGCCAGACACACTTGTCATTGGTGATTCCATAGTCAGGCACACTGGCGTCCCGCTCACCAGACTGAGTAAGGAGAAGGTCACAGTAAGCTGCCTGTCGGGTGCTAGAATCCGCCACATAGCGCAAGCACTCAGGTCTCTCAACAGCAGGTACAAGTACGACTCAGTCATTGTCCACGCTGGTGTCAGCGACCTGAGGCGTACCTCCTTGGACTACATGAAAGGGCGTCGAGGAGCTCTCTGATTATGTAGCCCAGGCAGGTATGACCCTGACCTTGAGCAGTATCCTACCTTCACCTAGAATGATGCCACAATACAGTGATAAGATGGTCAGCCTTAATAATTGGCTTAAATTCTGGTGTCATTCAAAGGGGATCCAATGTCTGTCTGCCTGGGATGACATGCTGGACAAGCCACGCTGCTTAAGGGGCGGCTTGCACCTGTCACCCTGGGCTTCGGATATTGGCAAGGCTCTTGCCACCCCATAGTGCCTTTTTAGGCAAGGCTCAAATTCTAAACCTACCACCCTAGAACACCAAAAGGAAAAAACTAAGGGTAATGCTGCTCAATGCCAGAAGTCTCAATCTCAAGATGCACTTTTCGAGGCCCTTCTCAATATGGAGAACATCGATGTCTGTGCTGTGACAGAAACCTGGTTCAAGGCTCCTGAGAGCACCCCAGCACTAACAGGTTTCACCTCATATCATACGTTCGGCCCCAAAATCCGGACAACACCAAGAAAGGAGGGTGTCCATATTCATAAGGACACCCACACCTCAAGGTTGGTGGCAACGCACGATGCATCGGAGACCATCCAGGTGCAATTAACCATAGGCAAGACTGCTCTGCAATTTGTAGCATGTTACAGGCCACCCTCTCAAACTCAGGAACCTCACATGGCCTTCCTGAAAACATTGGAGGATAAATGTATCTCAAACACCATCATACTAGGTGACTTCAACTACCCTAATATAGACTGGGAACACTACTCAAGCCCGAACACTCTAACCCAAAGATTCCTGGGTTCATAAACTCAAATGCCATGGAACAACTAGTCACCATCCCCACAAGAGGTGAAAACATACTTGATCTCATCATCACGAACATGGGATCAAAATGTTCAACACGGAAGTATACCCCTCACTGGTGAGATCAGATCATAAACTAATCTCGCTGGAGGTCCTCATCCCGCCCCACCTGAAACAAAAGACCACAGTGAAAAACTTCTCAAAAGCCGATTTCACACTTCTAAAAACTAGTGTGGTCTCCTTTAAGGCCCCTGAGCCAGTGGTAAACATTACTCAAACCGCTGAATCACTTACAAATGCCTTCTACCAGCACCTACAGGACTGCATGGATCAGGCAATCCCAAACAAAACTAAGACTCTCTGTACCAAAGGCAAGCGTCCAGTCTGGTGGACCCCAGCCATAAACAAGCTCTACAACAAAGGAGGAAGCTACTACAAGATAGAGCAAAATCCTTGAAAGGTAAGACACCTTTGAGCATTATAAGTAAAAACTAAGAGCTCTCATAAAATCATCCAAGGCAAATTTTGAGAGAAAAATCGCCAAGGACTCTAAAGACAATCATAAGGCCTTCTTTAGCTATGTTAGAAACCTAGGAGGAAACTCCCAGATATGCTCAGAATTAGTTCAAAATGATGTGAAAATTACTGAACCTACACACATTGCTAACATACTGGCTGACAGGTTCAGTGCAAACTTCTCCCCTCCCCCAAAAGGAGAGATATCTATTCCAGAGGATTGTAGCCCCAAACATCTCCAAGCCCAGGTGAGAACTGCCCTCACTAAGGCAAAAACACAGCATCCATGGGACGGATGGTGTCCCGGCTGTGTGCTTCATGAACTCAACGAGGAATTAAACCCACAGTTAGGACAGCTGTTTAATCTTAGCCTCACCTCAGGATCGTGCCCAAGGAGTGGCGCCTGGCGACTGTGGTCCCACTTCATAAGGCGGTGCCTCCACAGACCCTGGAAATTACCGCCCCATTAGCTTGACAAGCCTTATCTGCAAAGCCATGGAGAGGATCATAATGGAACTCATAAATAAAGACATAGGGAACTTGCAGACTTTGGATCCAACAGTTTGGCTTTGTCAAAGGCAGATCCTGCCTCTTAAACTTGGTTGACTTTTTGAGACAGTCACCAAGGCCATTGATGAGGGAAAGGCAGTCCATACAGCCTACCTCGACCTGGCAAAGGCCTTGACACAATACCCCACTCAGGTATCATCGAAAAACTCATCAGCTTGAATGTAAACCCATACATCACAAGATGGGTTGCAAACTGGCTAGCGACAGAACCCACAGGGTCAGAGTTGCTGGAGCCATGTCAGACTCAAAGCCTGTCACAAGTGGTGTCCCACAGAATCAGTCCTGGGTCCACTCTTGTTCGGCATCTACTTTTCTGAAGTACAAGCAAACACAGGAGGGTTATGGCTGACAAAGTTTGCAGATGACTGCAAACTAGGCGCCATAGTGAAAACACATCTGACACAGTTTTCCTACTGAAGCGCCTCACAGAAACGGATAACTGGTGCCAGAGCCATGGCCTGAAGTTAAGCGCCAAAAAATGCATAGTCATACCCTTCGGGAAAAACAAGGTTACCCCTAGCTACCATATAGGTGACAATCCACTGAGCACAGAAAAAGTCATCAGGGATCTGGGGACCCAAGTTGACAGTAGTCTTTCGTTTGACACTCATGTTGCTAAAGTAGTTAGGAAAACCTTCTATATCGCCCACCTGATCATGAAGGGATTCACATCTAGATCAAGGGAGGTCATCGTGCCCCTGTACTCATCACTCATTAGAGCTATGATTGAGTACAATGGCCCGTTCGGAATGTATCTGACCAGACACCTGATGCAGCTTGAAAGGCCCCAAAAGTTCCTCACCAAAAGGATAAAGGGTCTCAAAAATATGTCTTATGCTGCCCGACTGAAAGAACTCCAGCTTTATTCAGTCTCATACCGCTTGCTCAGAGGTGACCTGTGCCTGACATATAAGGCCATGTCAAACCCAGATTTGATGAATATGCTTCACCTCAAAAATCTAGATCCCTCAGAACCACAAAGGCGGAGACTTAAACCTTGACACGGTTATAAATAGAGCGTGCTGGAGGGACAGATTCATCACCCAGAGACTCCCTATGCTGTGGAACAAAATCCCGGTACATGTGAGGCAGAGCACCTCGCTGGCCTTGTTCAAGAGGAATCTTGACCAATGGATGGGAGATCGCAGATATACCCCAGGGATTACTTCAGTGTCACTGCTTGACAGAGGCACAGAAAAATGATAGGAATAGTTTTTATTCAAACTAAAGGGGTGGCGAAAGCCACATAACTATGGGCTAGGCTTATAAATGCCCTTGGGCAGATAGCCTAGTATGAACCTATGAACCTATGAACATGGGAGATAGATGCTCCACACCAGTGGTCACCCCCTCATTGGTCAGGTCTGACCATAAGCTAATCACCCTTGACATCCACATCCCACCCTCACCCCCAGTAAGGAAACCTCCGTAAAAAACTTCTCCAAAGCAAACTTCATGCTACTCAAGTCAGAAGCAACAAACTTCATGACACCCATGCAATCGTGCCATCCCAAATAGAGCCAAGACGCTCTTCTCCAAAAAAAGGAAGCCGATCTGGTGGTCCCCTGCCATAAAAAAACTATACAACAGAAGGAAGAAACTGTTGCAGAAAAGAGGAAAATCCCAGGATGCAAAAACTCCCTTACCAGCCTCTGTGAGAAGCTGAGATCCCTCATAAAATCCTCCAAAGCTGGTTATGAAAAAAAATTCCCAAAGATTCCAAAGACAACCACAAGGCATTCTATAGTTATGTCAAGAATCTAAATGGCAATGCTCAGATCTGCTCTGAGCTACAATAGAATGGCATTAAATATACTGATCCCAAGGATATTGCCAATATTCAGGCAGATCGATTTAGTGCAAATGTCACACCCTGAAGGGCCCATCTCAATACCAAAAGATTGCCAAATTCCGGTAATCACGGCCATACAGGTAGAAACCGCACCCACCAAACCTAAGAATACAGCATCCATGGGACCAGATGACATCCTGGGCTGTGTACTACATGAAGTACAAAATTAACTGGCACCTCACCTAAATGTCATGTTTAATCATAGCCTCACCTCAGGCTTCGTGCCCAGTGAGTGGTGCACAGCTACAGTTATCCCACTCCACAAGGGGAGATCCACCTTGGATCCCGGGAACTACCGTCCCATTAGTCTGATGAGCCTGATCTGCAAGGGCATGGAACGCATTATCATGGAACTTATAAACAAAGACATTGTCAACCTTCAAACACTGGTCCCCACCCAGTTTGGGTTTGTGAAGGGACGATCTTGTCTCCTGAACCTGACTGACTTCTTCGAATCAGTCTCCAGAGCTGTGGACGAGGGTAAGGGGGTACACACAGCCTATCTGGACCTTGCCAAGGCCTTCGACACCATCCCCCACTCTGGAATCATAGAAAAAAGTACTAAGCTGGGCATAAATCCCTACATCACTTGATGGGTTGCCAACTGGCTTACTGATAGAACCCAGACTGTAAAGGTAGCTGACTCCAAATCCATCTCCAAACAAGTGACAAGTGGAGTACCTCAGGGTTCGGTCCTGGGACCACTCTTGTTTGGCATCTACTTCTCTGAAGTACAGGCCAACATTAAGGGACTCTGGCTAACAAAGTTCACAGATGACTGCAAACTGGGAGCCATTATTGAATCCCCAAATTATGTGGATATTCTACAAAAGGGCCTTACAGAAACAGATGTTTGGTGCTAGAGCCATGGGCTCAAGCTTAATGTCAAGAAATGTATAGTTATCCCCTTTGGGAAAAAACATGTACCAATAAATTACCACATAGGTGGCAGTACACTAAACACCAAAAGTGTGATGACAGACTTAGGGACACAGGTGGACAGTGGTCTCACCTTCGATAACCACATCAGCACAACAGTTAGGAAATCCTTCTATGTGGCACACTTCATCACTAAGGGCTTGTCATCCAGAAAAAAGGAGGTCATTGTCCCACTGTACTCAATAAATTAAACCCCATAGGTGGCAGTACCCCCTAAAAACCAAAAAAAGTTATTTTGAGATTTTCGGGTTGGGTGGAAGTTTGCCTGGGGGAATTTGAAACCCAAAATTTTTATTTTTTGGGGTTTATCTTGGGGGATGAAAATTTTTTAAATCCTGCATTGGGTTTTAATTGGGAATTTTTTTTATTTTTTAGGGCCTATTTTTTCCATGCCTTCTTGTTTTAAATTTTTTTTTTTTGCCAATTACCAGTCCAATGGTCTTTAAGAGGGGAAATTTTTTTGGGGAAAGTTTTAAAAAGGGGTCCCCAAGGGGGGGTTTTTAGGAGGCCTTTATCAAGGTCTGCAAAAAGTTCAGGGATAAATTCTTGCTGTTTAAAAGCTTTGGGGGTTAATTTTTGGAATTTGTTTTTTTAATATATAAAGGTGGCCTAATCATTGGGGGGGGTCCAGGTAATTAGGGGTCCTTTTTAAGGGTCCGTTTGACTTTTTTTTGGGCTATCCTTCTAGGGGAAAAATGTTGGGGAAACCTGAATTTGGGGAAATTATAAAATTAACCGCAAAAATTCCAAAATTTATTGCTTTGGATAGGGGGAAAGGTAATTTTTCAATTTTAAATTTTGGGGCCTAAAATATGATATAGTTAATATTTTTTTTTAGGCATAATTTTGGGAATCAATTTGGTTTAAATTTTTGGGGGTTAAATTCTAGGAACGGGGGTTTTTTAAAAAAGTATTTCCCCTTTTTTGTAAAAGCCCTGAAGAACCCCCGGTATGATTTCCCCCCCTTATAAGGTTTGGCCAATTTAAAAGCCTGTGAAAGGGGGTTTCGCAAAAAAGGGGGATTTTTGTTATTTGACATTGGGGAAAAATTGACCCAAAGGGGACATCCAGGAGTTTAGCCTGGGTAATGGACTTGGGGGGTAACCATTCAATTTGTTTTTTAAAAATACAATATTTTATTTAATTATATTTAATGTCCCGGTTGAGGATTTTTGGGAAAGAGGGGGGGGGAAACAGTGGTTTTTGAGTATTGGGGAAGGGGAAAAGAAAAGGGGTTTATGGGGTACGGGGGTTTTGAGTTGGGGGTAGGATGGGGTTTGGGATTTTTTAGGTGGTTGGTAAGGGGGAAAAAAAGGGGGGAAAGAAGGTTTTGAGGTGAGTAGAAATTGGTAGGTAAAAGGGGGGGGGGAGTGTTTGGAAATTTGATGGGTTGGTGGGGGGGTTTTTAAATTAAATAGGGGTGGGGGGGGGGTGGGAAATTTTGGGGGTAACCGGGGGGGGGGTGGGGGTAGGGGGGGGTAAAAATAAATTGGAGGTAGTGGGGGCTGGGTAGGGGAGGGGGAGGGGGGGCGGGGGGGGGTTTTATTGCTAGGGTAAGTTTGTTTAGCTGTTTCATTTAAATTAGGTTTTTTAAGTTTGTTTCGGTGGAAAGTTTTGTGGGCGTGGGGGTTTTTTTGGGTTGTTTTTGGGAAAAAAAAAAAAGTCGTTTTTTGTTGCCCTTTCCCAATTTAAAAAAATTGGGGAAGGGCTTTACCCGGCTTTAATTACTTTTACAGGAGGGACGTCTTAGGGCTGCCGTGATGGTTCAGTGCCACGGTGTACTTTTGGCTTGGGGGCTGATAAGGGAAAAGAAAGTACAAAATAGTTGAGTTTAAACAATGCACAAGTCACAGTTAAATTAAGCAGTATGAGGTATAATACTGAAAAGGTGTTATTCTTCTGTATAAAACAGTTGTAGAATAATTATTAAATAGCACTGAACAATTGATTGGCGAACTAAGCTGTACAGGGACGCTAAGGCTGCGCCACTGGGCCTTCAGAGCGTGCTCTGAAGTGCGCACTGTAGGCAATGCTAACTATTATTTCAGAATTAGAACTTAAGCATGTGAAGAGAGTAACACTTTACTTTGAAAGTCAAGTCTAAATGCAAGATATGTAGTAGAGTTCAGCTTAGGATGAGCGTGCTACTCTTACAACGCGCTCACGTTTCAGCGGTTAACTCAGGTAGCGTACTTCTTAACAAACAAACATTTGTTCAACTGTAGAAACTGTAAAATACATTTAGAGCAAGGTAATTAAGGCTTGATGAGCGTGCTCCTTAAGCGACTCTTAACTTAGCGTACTTCGCTCCTTAAGCGACTCTTAACTTAGCGTACTACTTAACAAACAAACATTTGTTCAACTGTAAAAACTGTAAAATACATTTAGAGCAAGGTAATTAAGGCTTGATGAGCGTGCTCTATAAGCGACTCACTAAATTACAACTGTGTATGACAACATGCTCGCATTTAAGCGATTCACTCAACAAACAAGCATTTGTTCGATTGTAAATAACTGTAACACCGATGGTGTTTGGAGAGACCTTCATATTTTCCAGTGTTCTCAGGAAGGCCGAGTGGGGTTCCTGGGTTTGGGAGGGTGGTCTGTAGAAGGCTATAAACTGGAAGGCAGTTTTACCCACTGTTAGTTGCACATGGATAGTCTCTGATGCTTCGTGCTTTGCCACCAACCTGGAGGTGTGGGTATCTTTGATGAATATCGATACTCCCCCTCCTTTTGTGGTTCGGTCCAAGTTTTGGGGCCGAAAAGCATGGTATGAGGTATAACCTGGTAGTGCTGGGGTGCTCTCGGGAGCCCTGAACCAGGTTTCTGTTACTGCACAGATATCGATGTTCTCCATGCTAAGGAGAGTTTCGAGTCGTGCATCTTGAGGTTTAGACTTCTGGCGTTGGTAGCATTACTCTTAGTTTCTTATCTCTTGTGATACCTATGGAGGTGGGTTTGTCTTTGAGCCTTGCCTAAAAAGGCACTATGGGGTAGCAAGAGCCTTTGCCAATATCCGAAAGCCTAGGGTGACAGGTGCAAGCCGTCCTTAGCGAAGCATCGTGGCTTGTCGAGCATATCATCCCAAGCTGACAGGCATTGGATCCCCTTTGAATGACACCAGTACTTAAGCCAATTGTTGAAATTGATCATCTTGTCTTCATATTGTGGCATCATTCTTGGTGAGGGTAAGATGCTACTCAAGGTCAGGGTCATACCGGCCTGGGCTACATGCTCAGAGAGCTCCTTTATGTCTCTTTCATGTAGTCCAGGGAGGTACGTCTCAGGTCATTCACACCAGCATGGACAATGACTGAGTCATATTTGTACTTGCCTTGGAGTGAGCTGAGTGCTTGTGTTATGTGGCGGATCCTAGCGCCCGACAGGCTGCTCACTGTGACCCTCTCCTTGTTCAGCCTGGTGAGCGGGACGTCAGTGTGCCTGACGATGGAGTCACCTATTACAAGTGTATCAGGTATATTATTTAGTCTTAAGGGCTGTGACTGTTTGGCACACTGACTTTGTGAGATATGTGTTGCACGTGTTTTGTTTTGGGGTAGCGGCTGTTGGGTGTCTGCTTTGGAGGTCTCTGCTGCTTCGGCAGATCTTTATTTAGAGCCTCCGAGTATGTGTTTGGTTTGCTGTCGTGGTAGGTCTATGTGAGACTGGAATTGTAGTGAGTGTGGTTTCCTTCTCCTCCTGACTGGTTATGCCAGTACTGAGTTGAGAGAGCTTAGCCTCCAGTTTGGCTATATGGTTGCATCTCTCACATGTGTTGGAATTTGTTGGGAGGAGGAGAGGGTTGTCTGTGTACGAGGCAGTTATAACATTGCCTCAAGATTCCCAGATTCACCAGCTGGACCGGAGAGGAGATTGACAACTGACCTTTGGACATGCTAGAATAATATTGGGAATTCCTGAATAATTGAAAACCAGGGCAAGTGGGGAGTGAGGGTGTAGTGCTTTTAATTTTTCGTGCTGACTTATATAATTGCTTTAGTGAGCAAGTGCCAGGTAACTTAAGTGCAATGTGTTACAGGTAACTTAAATGCAAAAATGACAAACAGTAACTTTCTTTCAAGTGAAACAAGGAAATAAGTACAGTAAGCAATGCAGATATCACTAGTGATCCACAGAAGAGCTGAGAAGCCACGTATTAGGTGGAATTAGCGTTCCAGGCAAATAACAAGCATATAAACAAAGCTAGATTCAGCAGGCCTGGATCTAGTCTATGCTACAGCAAACAAGGTGTACCAATTTCAGTAAGATACAGTTCAAATATTCAGGCACTATAAACCTTTAACCAGAAATTCCCAGCTCAGAAGGGCAGAGTCCAGCCTCTTCTCCCACAAGAGTGCAGACCACAAACCTTCTTAATGTAAAATAACTGGCCTGAAGCCCAAGTGCTTAAACCAGAACTAATACACTTTAAGAATAACAGACACTGGGCTCTCAATCAGCAGTTCCCAACTTAGAAGGATGAAAGCTACCTGTCCTGCCACCACAGTGCATGCCACAAACCTTCCTAATGTAAAACAACTGGTCTGAAGCCCAAGTGCTTAATCCAAAAGACTTAGAATGATAGCTACACTTTAATCAAGTCACTACCAAGCAGTAATAAATACAATTGAATACTTTAGAGAATGCCTGGATTAGTGCTCAAGTTACACAAACAAAGCTAGATCCAGCAGGCCCGAATCAGTCTATGCCACAGCAAACAAGGCGCACCAACTTCAGTAGAAGCAGTTCAGATATGCATGCACTATAATCCTTTAACCAGAAATTCCCAGCTCAGAAACTAGGATAAGCCTGAAAGTCAATTCAACATCAGCTTTAGCTAACCAGAGGTCCTTAAAATGATGAATAGTACCAATGGCATCCTCTAAAGAAGAATATTGAACTCTGGCCTCTTTCTTGCTGACCTCCACCATTAAATGATAACTCTTCTTGGTATGAAAGGTGATGGATTAAAAAAAACTCACCTTTTTTTTTTCAGTACCCAACTCAGTGGGGAATTTAAAAAGGCTTGAAGGTTGGGAAACTGAAATAGGCTTGTGATCCTGTCCTTGGATACCTCTTTATTAAATAGATCCCTTACATAATCCTCTCTGCCTTTAATGAACTTGAATTTCTACAAGTGAAAACCCCTGGCATCTGCCTGAGATCTGATGGAAAGTCTACTGAAAATTCTTGCAGCAGCTCCAATTTGGCATGCTGATCGGGGTAGTGTTCGTAAACATCAGCCATATTAATGTGAAGATTGGTAATGCAATCAACTGAAAACATTGAAAGGAACTGCCTTTTATCTTCATGAAAAGGGGGTCTACCTTATTGCTTCTCCGAGTCCACTTTTCCTCCAGGCCTGTTTTTTTTTTTTTTTGAAGGTGAATACTATTCCTGTCCTTAAGCCAGCATTTTATCACCTGATGCCTACCACTGCAATTGGAATAAACATGCTTGAATTTTCATAATGACCATACACAATTACTATTTCCAAAAGCCAAACTGGCTTGTTGTTTGAAAATACTAAGATCATCACTACTATACCCCAGAATCCTTGGAATGTTTAACATACCTCCTTCCCATGTGATAGTATGCCTTTTTTCCCACCTAAGGTACTTGTTTACCGTTTTCAATTTCCTAAATTGTATACCGCACCCAGGCTTGACCTCCTTTTAAACAGTAGGCATTCCTAATGGTTAAAAATACTTGGGAAGTGACAAAGCTTGAGCAGGCTGCTTCTGAATAATAATGGCCATAAAATATATAAATCATAACATCCAATAGACCCATGATTTTGCCCTGTAGTTTGCAGTTTGGCACTTACCCAAAGCTGCCAGTGCTGCTAAGAGCTCACCATCTGCATCTACTATAAGCTAAATCCTGGCCAGATTTAAACAGTCAAAAACCTCCACATAATCCCCTCTCCAAATCCTCTCCTTAACAGATAAAGGAACATGGGCAATAATGGACAACCTTGGTTGGAGGGTAGAAGGGGCCCATGCCAGTCCATGTATCTCATTAACAAAAACAGCAAAGTAAGTGAGGGGTCTGTGCTTTGCTGTTCCCCTGATAAAGGCTATTGAGGAAATAACATCCCAATGCCTTCTGAACAGCAAGAACTGGCCTCATACAAATCACTCTCAGCAGCAACAGTAAAAGGGGCATCTTTGCTCACCGCCAAAACAAATAACCTAGATCTCCCTTGACTACTCAGCAGATCAGTAAAGCTCTCTAAATACTTGTCTATTTGCTAGTTTTCCCCTACCATCAAACCTGGATGCCCTGCTTGAATCTCATTACCGGCAGAAGCTGAAATAGGTATAACTTTATCGGCTTGATCTGCCAGATTCTTTCTGAGCTTTCTTCAGGGTTTCTTTATTGGAGGACATCCCTTTTACTGGTTTAGCTGGATGCTTATCAGCCCTCGTCTCAGAACTATGGGGAGCCTTGATTTGCTGTTCAGTGTTAGCCGGTGTCATGTCACCTGAAATAATCATGGCTTCTTCTGTGATCTTCAGTCATGTGACATGGCATTGCTGCATTGATCATGCCCCCCTAAACCAGAACAAAGACAAATGTCATGAATCACGAGTGAGGAAAAAATGGAGAGTGGGCATGAAGAAATGATATGTCTCAACATTGTTTTAATATTTCTTAACAACAGACCTTTGAGTACAAATGTGGAATTGCAAGAAATAGGAACATTACAAGGCTCAAAAAGAGCCATCCAAAATCTCGTCAGCATGTAAGCCAGTACAAAAAAACATGTAGTACTAATCCTGTCCCTCATGCCAAATGATGGGGAATATGAGGACAGAAATTACACAAAAGATGACTGGCTGACAAACCAAAAGGCAGTCTTGCCAACATGCGTCAAACCAACCACTCCTACAAGTATGAATAATCTAATACTCTACCATTTACTTAAAATGCATTATAAAAATAAATACTACTATTATGTTACTTATATATTCACTATAAAACTTTTAAAACTTTAACTACATCACTAAGCAGTTAACTTAAAGCCCACCAAAAGCAACAGGCCTCTCAAGGCAAAAGGACTAACACAGCTAGCTCAAAATGAAAACATCTGATAGAACCTCCCTCCAACTTTTCCTTCCCAATTGCTCCTACAATGACTGCAATAAATTTAAAGACTGAAGGAGAACAGGGTTAAAAATCAACAGCTTTAATATTCTCTTCTTCTTCTTTTTTGTTGTTATATATACACAAGTACTAGATAGCAGAACTTACTCTGAGCTCAATACATCATACACGGGATGCGGGTAGGCAGCCGACCGGATATCTGGACCTGCTCTTCCAAAGAGATGACAAAAGTCTTACAGACTGTCCATAAATACAGGTCTTCAAAAGCAGGAGGGGCACTGCTTCTGCAAGGCCCCTGGCAACAAATTTTGCCAAGTAAACGTCATCCATTTATTGTATACACTACACTTTAACAAATCCATAGGAAATGAAAGATTAACTTTCTCACCCTGAGCAGAAGAAATTCAGTCCCCTATATTACTTATATGAGTATCCAGTTAGAGTCCACTTACATTTCACATAGGTGAAACTTAAGACAAATTGGTTTTGTGTTAAGGAAGGCCTGCAATGATCATCAGCTTCTTAAAATGGGAGCCAGGCCACCACTATTTCCTAGACAAAGTAGTTCTAATACCTTCCACAGCATGTACTCTGCCTTTTGTGACTACTGCTTCACCGACTGACACTTTTGAAACTCCAGACTCTTCTAAACAAAAGATGTAGGTTTATTTTAAAGACTTCCTTAGGGAAAACTGTTGCACTTCTTGGCAATCTTACCTGCTTACAGCTTGATACAAACAGAGAGGAGCAAGTAACTACAAAACCACACGCTTTACTGTTATTGTAACAATTTAGATGCAAGACACCATCATGTGACATTCTACATGTATTCGTAACCTTTTGGATTATGTAAATTACAATGAGCTACATATTATATCTTTCTCCATAACAGAAATGCTTGCATTTATATAAAGATAAGCACAGTACTCTATACTACATATTACACTATATTGTATATAGGTATACTGTACTGCACTACGGATATTGCATAACTCTAATCATAGGCTTTGTACTTTTACACAGAACAAATACAATCCAGCAATAGTTTTTCACATGCAGGGAAGTATATGCAACAAGACTTTGCAGAAATTAAATGGCAAATGTGTAGCCAATCTTTACTGCCATAACATACCATAAAGACATTACATCCAGATGACCTCTTAATCAACCTAGCAAATTTAGAAATCTTAAAGTCACTATTACATAATGAGGTCACAGTAAGTGCAACAGTTGCATCTGGAAGGGTGTTATCACCATTATGAAATGAAGAAACTCTTTGACTCAGACATCATGATAGCTGATAAAAGTCATTAGTGGGATTACAGAACATTTCAGTAAACGTTGGGAGGGTGGCCTAATGGTTAAGGTGTTTGCCTTGCAAACACAAGATGCAGGGTTTGAGTCTCACAAGGGATAACTGGCTAGGCTTAAAAGGGCTCGCAAGGGCAGTTAGCTTAGTACTAATCTATGAACCTATAAAAACAGTCTTTGTCTGGAAATTGTGTCATATTGTTAAAATGAATGTGTAACCTGTGGGTGGACAAAGATTGAATTTGTGAGTATCATTTGCCAGAAATTCAACCTGCCAAGGATCAAAGCTTCTCCACAGGAAATTACTGTCAGTGAGTTACTCTGGAAGCGATTACCTTTTTGGAGGAATTTGCCCCATCTTCGAGTTGTTGCAACCATGGAGTTGCTATACACAAGTTTGGGGGGATGTGCGGGGCTTTGTTTTTTGGCATTTTTTTTTCAGTGACTGCATTTTAGGAATTCCAATCCCAGTTTAACTTTGTCCACTCATAGCAGAAGCAAAATTAATACCTTTAGAATCTGATTTATAGACGACTGAATCTGGTACAAATACCTTGTAGTAATACACTTAAGCTAAAGACCTTCCATAGTTTCAGAGATGTACAACCATGGTGTATTTGTATAATCAGGTACAACATTATATAGTTTTCACTGCTAATCAACTGGATTCTATAATTCCCACTTTCTCTAGACATTAGTGCAAGAGAGTGATGGAGTTGTTCAGTCATTTCACAGCTTCTGTTCTGTTGAGATTTCTGCCAAGCTGACTAAACATTTGGCACTTTTTGAGGCTGAATGGATCAATGAGGTAGGAACTATTGTCTTTGTTTGTCTTCCCATCAAGAACTCTGAAAGCAACATTCCCACTTGTGGTAATGTTGCATTTCTTTACTCAAGCAGAGCTGGATGACAGTCTTGTTTTCAGCTGGCAACACACTTTTTTGTGATTTTGTTTTGTATATAATTTGTATGGCACTTTCAACATGTCCAAAAAATTATGAATACTTTCATGAAGTGATAATGTGCTAAAATTCACAGTGCTGCAAAAATGCAGAAAATCTTTGACTGACAAACCATGGCCATTGCTCAGAGACACAAACATCAGGGATAATATGGCAAAAAAAAAATATTTCTTTAATGTGAGGTGTATAAAGCTGCATCTTTCAATCTGATAACTTTTGGATATTTTGAATAATAACACATAGGTGATGGTGGCTGTTACTGAAGTGAAACAAATCAATAGTTAGCTTATTCTGTGGTCTAACCAGTATTTCACTAGGTGCCATAATGTCTTTACCAGTGCATTCTTCTTTTACCATATGTTCTGCTTGATAGAACACTTTAAGCCAAAGCAAAACATCCCATGCCTTTTCTTTACACATGACAACATCCATGTGAACCTCATGAATTACTTACAACATTTAGTTAGGTAAATCACTTCATACAATCACCCTGCTGGATATAAACACCCCCTGTAATTCATGAATTTCATCACATAAAGTAAAATATTCTTGTATCAGTAATGAAACCTTTTTGTCATCTGGCCAGTCTTTTTAGTACCATGTTTTTAAACATTTGAAATTCTATGTCACTGTAAGTAAGATAGTTAAAAAGTCTTGAAATAAACAAGCAAGTCCAGTAAACAAGTCAACAGACTGATCAAATACATCAGAGGAAACATTAGAATTTAAGTTATCGTTGAAGGTTGTGCGTCAGGGTTGGTAACTCGGCACATAAAAATCAACTACCAATCATTAGCGGACCGGAGTTCCGCTGTGGTGACCCCTAACCGGGAAAAGCCTAAAGACATAACATTTTCATCTAATTTATGCAACATTGCATACAGCATTTTGGTTCTAAAGATTAACAGATGCTACTACTTGAATCTGTGAAGCTTCTGCAACATAAATCTGTAAATCATTTGTGAATAATTTCCTTCGCAAACTTGTGGATCCTGCTTTCATTGACTTCTCAGATGTGAATTACAGTCACTGTTTGCCTGTGAATCATCTAGACTGAATGCACAGACATCTCCACTGAATGCACTTTACCATGCCCAGTTTTCACAAGCATTCCTTTCAAAAATATTTGTTTTTTGTACTGACACAGCTTGAAACAGTATGGTTTGTGCCGTTATATATATGCAATTCCAACTCTATCTGATCCTGAAAAATATAAAATACACTAAAACAGAAAAAGTCATGCATAAGTACTTCATCTAAATACTGGTTATATATATTTATAGCTCTATCTAGAGGAATACCTAGAGATTTTCAGACTTAGACAACAGTTTGCATCTAATGTTGTCATTTCAAATTCTGACATAGCACTAGCTCTCCATAGCAAACCATGTAGCTGTTGTCTAACTCTGAATTATCTTTAGGTATTCTTCTAGCTAGAGCTGTAAATATCTATAACCTGTATTTAGATGAAAGAGCTTGTTATGAAATAAAACATGTATAAAAATTAAAAGAGGCTAAAATCCACTAGTACTAGACAGAATAATATTGCCATGGCAAAGCACACTGCATGAAATCCTTTAAACAGTATGGCAGCAAAGGACATGACTGTTGTGTATGAATCTTGTGATGTAACTAAAAATGAAAAGCATGCAGTTCTGCAGTCACAATTGTATTCAAGGTGTGACTACCAGCAAGATAAGAAGCCATGCCTAGCACTTGGAAAAGAATGTGAAATGTGTGGCCTGCCTAATCATTTTCTCAGGTCTGAAAAAATAAAAGAAACAGAATATGTATTGCAAGTGATTGATGGAAATAAAACTGCAGAGTGTATGTTTTCTCAATTGAATGAATTCCAGGCTGAGATTCAGAAAGGCTTACTAAGAGTGGTAATAGATTTGTGACCATATGCTGTGGTGAAAACTGGTCTAAAGATGCACCTTTTTGCACCATCCATGGCACAACCTATCCCTACCCCTTTCTTTTCTCACTCCACCCACTCTCATGTCCATTTTATGACTTAAATTGGTATGTCATTGGGGTGAAATATCTCTTTTGTCTTTTTTTTAGCTAGTCTTGGACTTGTCCACATCACATTAGAGATGCTTTCCATTAGTCTTGTTTACTGGGGTTGTCCAACTGTGTTTAGTCAAAAAACCCTTTTTGGCAGAGGCACAGGGATAAAAGCTCCAACATATTGCAAATATTTATAAACAGACTGACTAATATACATAAATGCACATTATATATTTTAAAAATTACACATATATGCTGATTAGATTACTCAGTGTTTAGTTCTGTTCCATAATTCTGTCACATATGAATCGACAGACTTTTTTTTTTTTTTTAACAAACTCTGGTTTCTAATTGTCTGTTTGTGTCTTTCGGCTTTTCCCAGTTAGGGGTCGCCACAGTGGAACTCCGGTCCACTAATGATTGGCAGTAGAGTTTTACGTGCTGGCTTGCCGGGCCTAACGCACAACCTTCAACGAAGAAACGCCCATTCACGCATGTCGCCACACAGAAGACGTGCTGAGAATCGAACGGGCAACGTCTAACTGTGAGGTGACAATGCTACAGCAGCCCCACCACCACAGTCAAACTCTGGTTTCTAATGAAAAACAAATTAATATATTGTAAGTTCTTTTTAGTCTCACAATACTGTCGGGCCTTGTCAATCTATGGTTGTTCAGAAAGATTAAATGTATTAAATAACCTTAATAACATCATCTTCTGGTAAGGGAAGGAAAGTTGCAATTTGCACCTCTTTGCTTTTATTGAAGTACACCTACAGTAGTACTGTCAAGGTGGAATTTCTGTAACCGTTGCTACCCATTTTCTGCCATATCATCTTGGAATATTAGCAATTCTGACAACCTAAGTGTCAGAAAAGACAACATAATGACTGTCTTAGTTGCTCACAAAAGAAAATGATGAATCTTTGAGGATACAACTTATGCAATAAGATTTGCTATACATGCAGATAGTGTGTGTGTGTGTGTGTGTGTGTGTGTATATATATATATATATATATATATATATATATATATATACACATACACACACACACACACATACATACATGCACACTATATATATATATATATATATATATATATATATATATATATATATATATATATATATATATATATATATATATATGTGCAATTTGCTAAGAGCCTGAACCTGGAAGTTAACTGTAGATTGCGTTTGGTGAATGTTTGTTTTCTTGAATGTCTGTTTTGCAAAAAGATGCAAGTAAACTTGTGCTGGGGTGGGACTGTGGATATGAAGGTGCTGAGTGTGCGCGTGTTTGTGGATTAGGGTTCGAGTTACAGAAGGTAAGGGGATAGTTTTAGTACTGTGCATATGTGATAATATACGGTGAGTTTTAAGATTAGGAGTCAGTGTGTGGGTGAATGCTTGCTAGTTAGGATTAGAACTGGTGCTAGGTAAGGGAACAGTTTAATTGTTGTGCATGTTTGGATATGTATGTGTACTGTATCAGTGTTTATTGTAGAGGTACTGTTAGGAAAAGTTTTTTTTTGTAAAATAACAAATAGAGCTGAGGTTAGGGGTGGTGGCAAAGTTAGGGTAAGAGCACGAGTATGATGGTGCAGAGGAGCAATGCCTCCTTCTCATCTGAGCTGAATTTCTACAATAGTCTATTTTCAACCTCTTGAATAAACAATCAGTTATTTTAGGGACCCCAGCAGCCATCAGTGACATGATTGCTATACAGTTCCCAGATTGCTTCAGAATAAGTAAGCAAATGCTTACAAACACCATCAGTATGCCCATGAAAGCAAAAATGCTCGTGTTGACATAGAAAAGAGAGCACAGTGCTGGAATAATCTATGGATCATGCTAATCATCAGATGTATTTTTGGATACTTAGTGCTCCACTATTTTTAAAATTAGTTTCTAAACTAGAAGCCACATATTACTACTATTCTTTCTTAAAGTGGACCATTTTTCCTAGGCTCCATGGAAGTCCAAATATTTTATAAAAAAGTCTCCTTAAATATAACATCAACAATTTTATGGCTGATGCAAATAAAGTCCAATGCACATTTTAACAAATGATGTAAAATGCGTGACTTAATCATCTAACTTCTTTCTGGCAATTTCTTTTTGTTTGAAATAAACCAAATTGTAATGCTAATTTAAGCTCTGCAAAATCTACACATATTTTCCATATCATTATCACTATCCCGATAACAGTCTGTACTATTAAAGATAGAAAACTCTGCATATATTGTAGAATAACTATGAATCTTGAAAGCTCACTGGTTACTAAGACCTGACAAGCTTTCACTCAAGCTCAATAAGCAAGGGACAGCCCAACCAGCATTAATACCAGGACTGCAAACTGTTTGAAATATCAAATACTACCACTTAATTATCTAAACTGTAACTTAACTGTAAAGCAATGTAAAGCTCTTTCAAACAACTCTGTCTGAAAAGGGACCCCGGAGAAGTTCACATTACTGGATAACAAATAAATTATGCACACTTCTCCTTTTACAGATGCAGTACAATGCAAATCCAGTCTTACTATTTAACCCACTTGAATAAGTATACACCTCGAGAACAACACAAGCTTAGCCATGAGTATGTCATCATATGAGCCTCAGTGCACAAACTTACACTTTATTTAACTGAGGTCAAACACTGATCCAAATGAACCACTTTCATGTTCACCATGGACATACCTCTCAACAGCTATGATTTAGGCATAACATAGCTGGCCATACACTAGGCAGCCTCCTAGGATACCGATCTAGCACGGGTACTTTTCCAGTATTTATTTTTGTAGTAAAGAAATAGTTTCTTTAAAATATGTTTAATGAACACAAGAACAACTGAAGTGTAAGACAAACTGTGAGAAAAAGGAAGAAAAAAGTAGTTTGGCTGGCGTAGGTAGACTAGGATGGGGGCACCAGGAGGTATCGGGGAGGTGCTGTGGAGCCCTTTTGCCTGGGGCAGCAGTTGACCAAAGGCCAGCCCTTCAAAACAGCATGATTGTTGGGCCTCAAATTTAGCTTCTGCTCCTCCTAGATTTACAGATGTTCCTTATAAAATCAAACCTGTTTATGGATGTATACCTTATTAAATAAACAAACTAAGCTTATACAAAAGTTTACCTATGTCTAACTAATTTGGATCTAGTACATAAAAAACTTTTACTGTGAAAAATAAGAAAGAGGTCCTTCTTTCTGACCCTCTGAACTAACTTTTTAAAGGTCAGTGCTTTAATTCCCACTGGTTGGGAGGGATGACCTCAAGAAAGACAACATTATAATTAATTTAAGGCAGTGACACACTATCTCCTGTTTTCAAGTAGTGGAATGAACTCAAAATGTTAAGTCAACTAGGAAAACAGTAACCGTGTGCAAACAGCACAAAAGATATCCAATCCAACATATAGCTGATATATAATAACTCACTAAAAATGTGTGTTGTGAAAACTTGCACGTAATTACGAGTTTGCTATGCATTATTCCCCAAAACGACAGGCTGCTGTTTTTGGGGAAGGAGTAGCAGCTGGCGGAGCTTGATGTATCCATAAAAAGAAAACTGAGCACAACATTTGCACCAGGTATCCCTAAAGACCCTCTTGAACAGTACATAGTACCACAACTCTCAACTTCTTTGCGCAAGAATCGGGGACAAAGCCTCAAATGATGGCAGAGACAAAGGACAAAATTATCGACGTTTTATTTAAATATTACTTTAATACACCTAAACACGTTTATAAATTGATATATTTTCTCTCGAACGTGCATTTTAACAACTGTAATAGTGAGCATTATTTATTGACTAACTATGATCTCAAGTAATTTATCAGTCAAAAAGTTTACAAAGGACAATGTGAATTCCTGATGCAAAATCGGGGACGAGTTGAGAGCAAGGTACTGTCCGTACTGTTTTGTAACGCTTGATAAGTGTCTATGTTAAAGTCACAGCTCAATTCCTTTGCTATACTGAACACCCTAGATACTACATGCTCAGAATGTAGCCCATGACATCATCTCAGCAAATGCTACCACACATTGCACGATAGGCTGGCTGAACACTTTAAGCAACAGCAAATGATTTCTTGTCAGCTCCAAAACTGCAGGGCTCTCATTCGGTGATGGAAACATAATTCATTGCCTTAAACGAGCACACCAAATACCAGTAGTTCCCAAATCTGGCACAGAACATGGAGAAAACGTGCTCCAGGACTTCTCCCTTGTTGCTAACAGACGCTCTAACATAATAGAGAAGCAGAAACTAGAAATACAAACAGCGTTAAACTACGGCAAAAGCAACTATGTACTCAGCACATTACATAACAACTTCACACCAGCAGCCTTTTGACTCTATAAACATGGAGAGAAGGCGGTCCCAGTTGTAGAGCATGCGCCGTCTCCTGCACTTACTGCGCTCTCGCACCTTCTTTTAAGCTTGTCCGTCACTGTTTGTGAAAAGTTAGACCCCCGAGCCAAAAGAGAAATGTTTAACATGGCGATGCGGTGTACAAACTGCTCAGTCATGGGTCGTCATCGTCTCGGCTTAGGACAGGTATGGATTGCCCATACTGGAGTGTCAGCGTCCCAGGAGCACTTGGTGCCGTCCCCGGGTTATCCACCTGTCCGGCAGCCGCTCGTGCTCAAGGGTGAAATGGCCAGGCACCGGTGGCGGGAAGTATGTTACAGAGGGACTTGTGATGCCCCGTGCGTGCAAGAAAAGCTACAATCCCCAACTAAGGTCCACCGGCTCAAGAGTTTTATGCACCCGCGGACTAATTTTGCCGTGAGTGCTGACCGCTGGTATGGGTGTTTCGCAAAGAGAAACTATTTATCCGTCTTTCCTCAACACTTCATGTTTTATACAGGGAATCAGACGACTCGTACAGGTGAGAAGTCCTTTAGTAAAGATTGGGTTGGTGCAAACTGTGATGGCGATATTGTGCAGTTTAAAGTTCTTAGTCTGCAGTATCATACTTGAAGAGAAAATATGCATACTGTAAAGAAGACGTTGTGCATGTAGGAGAGTAATCATTTTGTTGTTTTTCGCGAGTTACCCACCTGTATCACGATCCCCGTTTAAGCTTCTTACGTTGACCGCTTACCTGTTAGCAGTTTAACTTGTAGACGTTGCAGCTTTCAGCTACGTAGCAACTTAAAAACATGCGAAACACACACGCAGTGTTATGGAAACTGGCTTTATTATGGTGCGCTTAATTCGTAGTAGCCGTGCTTTGACAGCCAGGTGCCATATGGTATAAAATTAATTATTGGTCAGACTTGATCTGTTTAACAGTGATTTCCCACACACCATTGCAATACTAATTAGTCATAAGACATGCAAGAGTGGTACTTATAGGTGTTTAAACTTCCGATGTTTCTATATTGTTTTCTCTCTTAAACATTTAAGGGGTTCATAGTGTATGTATTTAAATTCTGGTGCAGACTGAACTGAGTCAAACTTCAAGTTCAAGTTTTGATCACAGTCAGTTGGATCTCACGATTACAAAGCTACAGTGAGCACTGAGCTGTGTTTGTAAACAGTACCTGGAAAATAATGTAAAAACTGTGTGTGTCACTGCGTCTGTGTGTATCCAGTACTGAGTCTGTGACTAGAGCTTGTTTTGCCCTTAATGTGCTGTATTATCTGCGTAAAGTAGGTTGTTATGCCTTTTTGCTTCTGTGGTATTAGTAATGCTGGATGCTTCATGTACACCTGGACCTCAGACTGTGCTTGAGTGAACTTGCACCATGTTTGTAAACTGCAAAGTTACGTACCATGTTTGTTAACTGCAAAGTTACGTAGGCAGAGAATTAAAGGACCTAGTGTATATTTCTTACAGTACAGACAAAATGGATGGCTTGGCTGGTATATTGCCTGCAGATCTTAAGAGGCCCTATTTAAGAATGAAGTAGTTGTTTTCCACTGTAAGAATCAAGTAGATTTTTAATGCTTGGTATGCTGCTTCTAGTCCTTAAATGGTAGTTGAGATATGAAATGTATTTTTTGCCAAATGTCGTTTCAGCATAAATTATGGTGAACATACAGAATATTGGATGATTAGTGGTGTATTTTACTTTATTTCTCCACCTTGGATGTTCATTAAAAGTGGTTTCTGAATTAATTCTAGTTGTTTTATCCAATTTGCAGAATGTTTTAATTAACTTTGCATATCATCTGTACTAAATGCACAGAATACCGGACCCACAGTCAGGGGCTTGGAAAGCAGTTCGGTAATTACATGTAACTCTGCAGTGCTACATGTAACTCTGCAGTGCTGAAATTGCATCTGCAGGAAAGACATTTAAAGTATTGATTAGGGAGTTTCCTGCTCATATTGTCCTGATGCAGGGCTGAATCTGCCAAAAGTATTCAGTGCTTCTTATTCTTGAGATATTGTTGCCTAGGTAATAGGCTGCTAGGAGTTTGCTACTGTAGCATTTTTTTTAACTAAATTTTCAAGCATTTATATTTCTGTACAGTATTTTGTGTGTGGCACAAATTAACTTGTATTTGGCACAGATAATGTATATCTTGAAAACCTGTAGTACTTTTGTTGTCTGCCTTGAAATGGTTGTTTTAACATGGTCATGTCCACTTATTAACGTTCTCTTTATACAGATCTGAAAGGACAAGCTAATTTTTACTGGCTGTGTGCCGAAGAAATTCTCCCTCATGGGAACTGGAAGAGAAGTGTTGATCCAGTGTGGCTCCAGATTCATCACCGATCATACAGTCAGACTGGAGGGCCAAAGCAACTGCCTGAGGTATGCTTTACATTTTAGTGTTTCATTACGAGGACTAGTACAGGTCATTAATTGCGGGTTACTAGACAAGGTGCTTGGCCTTAGCTTTAAGATTAGATATGTACAGGACTCTCTGCCACAACTTACAGCATTTAATGGCAGTATCCCCCTTACTCTAAAGTCTTGATATAGTTTGCAGTTGCTGGGGCTGAAAATATAAATACTGAGAATTCTGCAGTTTTTGCAAGTCACTGTGTTGGTTACAAGTTCAGCACAGCCCTAGCATCAGAAATGTTGATGCATACAGACAAGCTCCTGAATGCGCTATTTCTATAGTGTTGTGTGTGTGTGTGTGTGTGTGTGTGGGGGTAGGGTCTACTGCATCATGATCCTGTGGGGATCTCCAGAGTCTTGGCAATAACCTCTGCAGCTCGGTGCCTAGCATTTTTGCCATCCATCAACCAAAATTGCCTAAAAATTATTTATAGTGGTCTCCCTTACCCTCATGGTATGTATATGAGTGCCTACCCTTGCTAGTCGTGTTTGTTTCTATTATGAAGCCGCTTTTTTATAAAATAGTAGTTATAAATTAGCACTTGACTAGTGACTTCATATTTTCCAACTATAAGAAAATATCAGGAAGTCAGTCCCGGTAATGGAGACTAAGCCTGTGCAGTAACCAGTCACTATTCTCAGATAACTTCAAAACTAAATTAAATGCTATTTGAGTTGTATGGTGGGTTGCTGCTTCACACTTCTTGGTCCTGAGTAGAATGTCTTTGCCATGGATCCTGCATACCCTCCTTGTCTCTGTGTGAGTTTTCAGGATGTGCTTTGGTTTCCTCACACATTGTAAGCATATGTTGTAGGTAAACTGACGTGTGTGTGTGTTTGTGTGCGCATGCATGTGTGAACGTGTACATCCTGTGATAGTCTGTATCCAGTCTACGACTAGTCTCTCTCTGCCTAAACTGGCTAAGGAGAGTATCTGAGAATAAAGACTAAGTGGTCCAGTACAGCCTTGGCATACTTAAGGTACATAGCTTTGTACACATAAGAATGAATGGTCCTGTATAGCTCTGAGGTATGCAGGATGTATAGCTTTGTATACAGCCGTAGGGCTTGATTTGCAGCTAAGTTTACAATTTAACTTGTTATTCAGGTGTGCTTATGTGATGTTTTTACTGTTTACCAAAAGGCTCCTATACTTTTCATGACCATGGGTGTTGTTTGTTTAGGTGGTTTGGTATAGCCATTAACTGAAAAGCTAGATTTTTTTTAAATGCTGCTTGGACTCTGTTTTAACCTGAAGGCATTTAGTATAACTAGCTTTGAGAGGTAGAGATAAGCGCAGGACATTGGCATGCAGTATAAATTTCGTAAACTGGATTTAAATAAGACTTTTCCCCATTGTAGCAGGCTATTCCTTCATACTAGAACCGCAGGCTATTCCTTCATACTAGAACCACATTCCGTGGGGTGAAGGCTTAATATCAAGTCAGGATTTGGGAAAAATCTTGGTGTTTATTAAGGAGGGAACAGTAGTATAATTTCTAGTTGCTGTTGGGAGAGGTAAGAAGGAAGGTTTTGGTATGCTGGCAACATGATACACAAAATTATTTGTTAGTTATTAACTGCTCATAGGATTTGTGTTATAACTGAGAACATCGTTTTTGCATTGTGAGTTGTAATGGCGATCGGCAATAGAATGGTTTGTAAGGCTTCTTTTTAGATCATGATGTAATCTGCTCACCTGCATGATAGCTTTAGTTTTTTGCAGATCTGCTGTCTGGTTCAGGGAGTGTGCAGTGGGATGCATGATTGCATATGTATGAAGACAAAAGTGCAAATGGAACAGGGACTAATTCTGTTGTATAGTAAACATTGCAGTATGTTCCCAGTTTGGTTCAATCTTTGACTAGTACAGATTTTGATAGTTTTGTGATTATTCACTCTCATGTTGGGGAGTTTGAGCTACAAAACTGATTGATTAAACTTTTCACTGTCCTCAAACAGGAAAAAAAAAATAAATGTGGTAATTTTAATTAAATGTTTTTGCTCACATGTAAGTAACTGGTATTGTAGGGGGTTATTTTGATAGTTATTGGCATGCTGCCTCTAAGGATTTTGTTACATTTGCATCCTGCCTATAGCAGTTTTTTGTACTTTGGCAAAATATATGTTTCTTTAAATGTTAAGTAATTTGCATTGTATTCTTGAGCAGTGAAATTGTTATAAGAAGTAGCTTTTTGTTCAAATATCAGTATAGCTTGGAAATAAAAACAAGCTATAAGCTTTGCTTTGTAAGGTATCCTGTGCAGCTGATTAGTTTGCGTACCTCCCTTCTGACGGAGAGTATAAGCATTAGATTATAACCAGATACCACATGGCCTCTAAATTACTGTTGTACATTGGATATAATTTTGTGAGACTGCTTGGCAGTACTGCAAACCAGAAATTAAGTTTTGCAGTCCTACTGGGCTTCCTGAATTGGTAGGCGAAAGCAATACTGCAGAAGATGCTTTCTTCTGTGTATACCAGTTGCGTGGTATGGGTGGAGGGAGTAGACTACTGTTTAAAACGTTATAAATCATAAAAATATTTTTAGGCTCGCATTAACTAGTGCCATGTTAAACCATGCTCTCCACCTGTACCAAGGTTAGTTGATTGTTTTAAAAACTGATTAAGGCAAGTAAAATGTACATACATTTACTGCTTGCTGGATCAAGCCACATTTCTAGTTGGCACTCCATAGCTGTACTCACATTGTGACTGGACTAATATTTAGGAACCATTCTGCACAGTAGAATATGGCTTGGGCAGAGTTTCAATTGTGAAATTTTACTGCTCTGGCTAGGTTTGCACTACTTGTTTTTCAACTCTTTGCAGCAACAGGGCAACAATGAATTAACCAACAGGTACTTTCCTGGATCTCTGTTATTGACCTAAGTAGTAATTTATTGAGACAAACTCTGATTTTCCCCCACTTAGTTCTGTGGTGTCCTAAGGTGTTTGCACAAATAATTATTCTTGACATTCTTGTGTTTAAACACATCAGGAAACTAGTAGCTTTACGTTTTTAACTGTAAGTGATTGGGTATTTCACATTTCTCAAAAGTACACTATAAACTGAAAAAAAACTGCTTAATATTTGAAGTTGTTGTAGTATTGATTGAAATGTAATAGTCCTGATGCCCATCTGTTGTGCAGACGTGTGCTTGTATTGTGCCTGTGTAACAAAGGTTATGTGCATTTCCGCATCAGTCATGTTATATGATTTGTTAACAAAATATGTGAGTGTGAACTTGTAGTTAGATATGTTAACAACTGCTCAGTCGAGTCCCATTTTAGGATATAGGACTGCATGTCACAACTCGTAATTTTATAAAAAGATTGGCTGTTTAGTAGAGTTTTTTTTAGCGCAATGCAGCAGTTGGCTGTTAATAGATACAGCTCTGGCATGCCATTGAGACACAGAAAATGTCACTGTTGCATATGAAATCGTTATGGGAACATAGGAAGAATACTAGGCAGTGTATCAGAGATAATAAGAGGCCGTGCATGTACACCTTTAAATAGAAACATTGAAATGTTCTTGCCACCCTTAAAAAGTACTTAATAATGCCCACTTCTCAAATTACATGGGGCAGTACATGATATCTCTGGTGTTAATTTTATGTCTACCCTTCCATTCGTCAGTGATAGCCTTAAAGGCAAAGTGCCATCTCTGCTGGATCTGTAGTAATAATTTTATTCCACATGGTGGCAATACATTAAGAACTTAACTTTCCAACAAGTCCTGTTTGTTTGTTGGTGGAAATTTAGGTCCCTACTATGGATGTAATGTAGAGCTGCCGGTTTTCTGAAGAAATATGTAGATGACTCCACCGATATCTGTATTGGAAACACATCAACAAACTACAAGAACTTAACCAAGAGTCTTTCTCCTTTATAGAAATCTGGCTGACATCTGCTCAGCTTTTTATTAACGCAAGTAAATCCAAGCTAATTGTATTTACTTGCAAACAACTTACAGTCAACAAAACCTCCTCCTCAGTTACTTCATCCAACAAAACAAAAAATTGAAGTTGAAACACATACTAAACTGCATCTTTAATGAAGAAAAACCTAAAATTTGACACACTGCTCCAAAAACAATACACCAAAAACTACAATCATTTTATAGAGCCAGACCCTTTCTTTCAGACCCTGTAAGAAAACACATTGCTTCTTCTGTCCTATTGCCTATGCTAACATATTCTGCTCCCATCCTTACAATATCCAGATGACCTTGCTAAACAGACTTGTGCAATGTTACTACAGACTAGCACAACTCACTGCCAACATTCCAAACAGAAACTACCACTGCCCCGCCCTGTGGGAATTACAGTGCCCAGAAAACCTACATTACCTAACCTACTCGTAACTTCCACAAATCTGTAACATTTTATAAACCTAATAACTGTCCATCCATTTCCAATTTCATATAAATTTGTAACCCTTCTAGGCCACAATGTTTATCGGACAAATACCTATTATGTGCATCCAAACCTCACAATTCTACTTGCAAATCACCACTCTCCCACCACACCGCTAAATCCTGGAACTCCATCCCATACAAGAGTAATCCCTAAAAGCATTTAAACCTCAGTCCTACCTACTCAGTTGCTAGATGTTCCTGGGTAATTTCCGAACCCTTACTGTCACCACTCTTATGTGACTGGCTATAATGCTGCTACTGCTTCACAATCTCTGTCATCTACCCCTCTCCACTACTGTCTGTATCTGTATCACCTTTTACCTGGACCTCCTCAGTATTCCTCCATAATTTGTAACCATCTTTATCCTATAATTACTTCACTGTCTC